>NW_026727091.1:0-80433 GCF_029784015.1 Lycium ferocissimum | reverse complement strand
ATTCGGGTTACGAAATTGAGAGCTGACATTTCCCCCTATATCATCTACTTCCTCCAATCCTCAAACAACAATAAAACACCATTGTTATCCCTTATAACAAGATTATGCTCAGAACATGCTAATAATTATAGCTCAAGTTAATTTACAACTCAAAATATCATCAAATGCATATTTGAACTTTTCCTCCAATTTCTTCTTCTCATATCTTTAACATAATTACCAAACAAATTCATAAACATGAAACTAAGATGAAATCTTACCTCAAAATGCAAGAACACTTCGATTCCAAGGTTACTCCACCTTAAAATACCTTCCCAATCTTTTACAAGAAGAAAAGATAAGTTTAAACCTCACTTTGAAACCCTAAGCACCTTAATCCTCACTTTGATCTTTGCTCTTGGCTTGGAAAAATGTTTGAATATGTTTTGGAGAGGTTTCTAGAGCTTTCTTAAGCTTGGAATTATGTCTAAAATGATTAAAATGAAGTGGAGTCATCACACTTAAATTCTGGAAATTTCCACCGACTTCGTATTATACGTTCGTATAATATTATACGGTTCGTATTTCTGGTCGTATAATATTATACAGACCGTATAATTGGCCTCGTATCTCAGATTTGTAATCTGTCAGTTGCATTGGAAAGGAGACTTCGTGAACTTCAATTTACATAGGATATGGATTCCATAACTCCTCATATTCTTAGAGATATGCCTCTCTTAAGTTGGACCAAAAATTCTGTCCGGAATTCTGCCAAGGTTTCCCAAAATTTTGACAAACTTAATTCCTTCATTTCACTTGATCCCGAAACCTTTAGACACTTACTTAGCAGTTGTTAAAAGTATTCCTTAATGTTATAAGGGTTCCATAACCTCTCTGAGCTTGCGCTAGCTTACTTATGACGCGAACGACACTAAATTTCGAGATGTAACATTCAGTTACCTTGTTGACCACAAATACTTGTACTATAAATAGTGGGACTAAATCCTCATAACATCATCTGGTTTTTGCTATCTTCTACACGATTATACCCAAAGTTTGTTCTAAGAAGTTACGTAAAGCATCAAAGTTGTAAAATTCCTACATATTGGTTCGAGGTCGGGCCTCGATCCCATGCCACTCATTGCAATCAAGACATAGGCTATTTCTTACCTTTCTACTTGCAATCTTAATTTCGTTACTGTTATTTTTCTGTTCTATAAATGAATCAAACCGCATATCCTTTAAACCACGTACAAATTCAATTGTTACCTTTTAAGGGGTAAACAGTTTGGCGCCCACTGTAGGGCTAAGGATAATAGCGGTGATTTGTTTGCAACTCGACTTTCACTTGTTCTTTTGTCTTTTTTCTTGATTTCAGGTTAACTTCAACATGTCGAACGCAACTAACGAATAACAACAACCACGATGAGAACCCCACAATGGGATACCATTGAACATCATGCCGGGGATGGGATGACGACCCTCCTGCTGATGCGAGTGTTGCCAACTCAAATGTAGTCGTTAACGACAGTGGAGATACACCCACCGATAGGGAAATCGCTCGTAGGGCAAGCGGAGAGGGGGGAGAGGAGATTAACTTACGCGGGATTTATGATTTATTGTAGGAACAGCAGGTAACCATTATGTAACACCAGGAGGCTATATCCCAACTCCAAAGGAATAACAACGAGTTCAGGGTAGCGGAACCAAACCGAGTACTCGTACCAGCCCGTAAGGAAATTGAGGTAAGCAGTGATCGAGAACGGTCGGTGCCCAATGAATCATCCAAGGAGATAAAGATGTTGGAGGCGCTGTCTAAATAGATCTACTCAAATGAAAAGAAGGTGGAAGACTATAATTCCCGAGTGGATCGAGACTGCGGGAGTACCCCCGATTCGACTTGACGGGTAACCAAATATATAGTTTGAAAGTCTTTCCCGGGTGCGGCTCCAAAATTGATCCCGAAAGGTTTAAGATGCGGATATCGAAATATGACGAGACAACGGATACTGCAAGAACACATAACCGCCCGGTGCCTCGTAACGGCCCCGTAATGACGGAGGATGATAAAAATTGAGTCGGTAATGTTAAAAAATTTGGTGAGACATTGACTAAAGGATCCATGCAATGGTATTGCATGCTACCCCAGCACTCTATTCCATCCTTCGAGCTGCTCGTAGATGCCTTCGTAAAGGCTCACGCTGGGGCCCAGAAGATGCAGGAGAGAAAGGCCAACATATTCAAGATCTTCCAAAAAGACGATGAACGTCTCGAGAGAGTTCGTGAGAAGATTCAAAAAGGAAAGGATGTTCTTCCCCCGGTTCGAGTGAGTGGGCGATTCGGGCTTTCACGAATGGACTTGGCCACGAAGTTCAACACTTCCCTTATGCCGAAAGAAAAGCTGACGTTGGGTCACGGCTTACTTGGGTGGATGTCCATAACGGTATGAAGTCCAGATACGGGTAGAGGACGATCAGCTCGGGCTCCTACCGGGTCCGATTAGTCGGATAAAACATTCTGACAGACCGAAGAGGGTAATAAAAGTAAAATTTCAACCGAAGAGGATATCATCCTTACCTTCAACCCGAGAGATCCACCTTCAGGTTGAATAAGGGAAGAAATGGCCACCGGCACAGTACGAGCGAGAGGTGACGGGAAAGCGATCGCAGCTCGAGGAGCAGGGGTTTTCAGTTCAGGAATAGCACCATTGGGATGTCTGACACCACTGAAAGTCTGAGGTTGTCCGAATATAACTTCAACGTTGACTCGGGAGCTATTGTAGCAACAATCGGTCATATCAAGAACGCAAGATGGCCAAGGCCGCTGCGTTCATAACGGGATCCAATTCTGATATGCGAGTATCATGGCACTCAAACATCGGACCGAGTACCGTAAATGGTTAAGGACGAAGTTGCACGCTGTTAAAGAAAGGTCATCTCGAGAGTTTCGAGTGAAAGAGCAAAGAGTCACTTTAAGAATAGGAAACGAGCAAGAAGATCGGACCGGAAGGAACCTTAACATATGATCAACATGATCATTGGTAGAGACGAGAAATACCACGAGGTCCCGACGATAAAGAATACAAAATTCTCAATCACTTATGAAAAGAGGACTACGGACTACATGCCAAATGGATTTATGTCCTTCAGCGATGAAGACGCAGACGACATCATTCAACCACCCAGTGATGCTTTAGTAATTTCTGTCCTTATAAATAAAACTCATGTGAAATGCATTTTGATGGATCCAGGTAGCTCGGCCAACATTGTCCAATGGAAAGTAGTGGAGCAGCTGGGACTGTTGGATCAGATTATACCAGCAGCCCGGGTCCTAAACGGGTTTAACATGGCTTATGAAACTACAAAGGCCGAGATCACACTGCCATTAAATGCAGCCGGTGTAGTTTAGCACACAAAGTTCTATGTGGTTGCACATCATGAGGGCAGTACCTTCAATCTTGCACCAAATGCTGAAATTTCCAACCTCGGAGGGAGTAAGATCATATATGGAGAGCAGCCACTGGCAAAAGAAATGTTCACAGTTGAAGAAGCTGTTTAAACACCAAAGAAATTCATGCACGAGGGTGCGGAGGATGCGAATGAAGTAAAAGACACCAAATAGCAATCACAGGAAGCGGATCAGGCCAGATTCGAAGGAGAAGGAAAGGTAGACATGGAAGAGGATGACTTCGGTTTTTAGAGATCGAGTCAGAGTTTTTCAGGTTCTTAGTTCAGAGGTGATTCGGGTCAGGTGATGCCACCTGTACCACGATGTTCCCAGTGTGGGAAGTTACATTGGGGTCAGTGTCATTTAGGTTCAGAGGTTTGCTATTCATGTGGTCCACCAGGCCATATTATGCGTGATTTCCCCTCAGTTGGTGGTAGAGGTAGGACCCAGCCTTCAGGGTCGGTAGCCGGATCTTCGTCATCCGTATGCCCTATGGGGCCAGGTTCACATGCGCCAGTCGGCCATGGTAGAGGCAGAGGGAGAGTCCCTAGTTCTAGCGATCCTCAGCACCATATTTATGCTTTGGCTGGACGCCAAGATCTTTAGTCTTCTCCTGATGTTGTCACAGGTATATTGTCGGCATTTTCTAATGATATATATGCTTTGATAGATCCGGGCTCCACATTATCATATGTTACTCCGTATATTGCGAGTCGGTTTAGAGTCAAACCGGAGTCGATCAACCTTTTGAGGTGTCTACACCCGTTGGTGAACCGGTGACAGCTAGCCGAGTATATAGAAATTGCATAGTTGTGATTTGTGACCGTCGTACTATGACTAATTTACATGAGTTAAAAATGGTGGATTTTGATGTTATTATGGGCATGGATTGGTTGGCTTCTTGCTACGCCAATGTTGATTGTAGAATGAAAATGGTTCGTTTCCAATTTCCGGGAGAACCAATTTTAGAATGAAAAGGAAACACTGCGTCACCAAAAGGTAGGTTTATTTCCTATCTCAAGGCAAGGAAAATGATCACAAAGGGTTGCATCTATCACCTAGTTCGGGTTCAAGATGTAGAAGCTAAACCGCCGACTCTTCAGTCAGTTCCCGTAGTGAACGAGTTTTCGGATGTATTCGCGGAAGAGCTTCCAGGCCTTCCTCCCGAGCGGAAGATTGATTTTGCTATTGATGTGTTGACAGACACTAAGCCTATATCTATTCCTCCTTATAGAATGGCTCCCACAGAATTGAAAGAGTTGAAGGAGCAATTGAAAGACTTGCTTGAGAAAGGCTTTATTAGGCCTAGTTCATCCCCGTGGGGAGCACCCGTATTGTTTGTCCGAAAGAAAGATGGCTCCTTGAGAATGTGCATTGACTATCGGCAATTGAATAAGGTGACGATTAAGAATAAATATCCTCTTCCGAGGATTGATGATTTATTTGACCAATTACAAGGTGCCAAATGGTTTTTAAAGATAGATTTGAGATCCGGGTATCATCAAGTGAGAGTTAGGGAGAAAGATATCCCTAAGACAGCCTTCAGAACAAGATATGGCCATTTTGAGTTTCGGGTGATGTCATTTAGGCTAACTAACGCACCGGCAGTGTTTATGGATTTGATGAACAATGTGTTCAGACCTTTCCTAGATTTATTTGTGATTGTATTCATCGATGACATCTTGGTGTATTCTAGATCCGAGGCAGAACATGCGGATCATTTGCGTACTGTCCTCAGAGTTCTTCAAACTCGAGAGTTGTTTGCAAAATTTTCTAAGTGTGAGTTTTGGTTGAACTCAGTGACATTTCTGGGGCACATTGTTTCAGCCGATGGTATTCGGGTAGATAGCCAAAAGATTGAGGCCGTGAAGACTTGGCCAAGGCCCACAACTCCTACGGAGGTTCATAGTTTTCTGGGCTTAGCAGGATATTACAGGAGATTTGTTGAAGGTTTTTCTTCTATTTCTGCACCACTCACAAAGCTGACCCAGAAATCAGCAAAGTTTCAATGGACAGATGCTTGTGAACGTAGTTTCCAAGAGCTAAAAGATAGATTGACTTCTGCCCCAGTCCTGACACTTCCAGAGGGATTGGAAGGTTATGTTGTTTATTGCGATGCTTCAGGCGTTGGGCTAGGCTGTGTATTGATGCAACATGGTAAGGTGATTGCGTATGCTTCAAGGCAATTACGAAAACATGAGAAGAATTATCCAACCCATGATCTTGAATTGGCTGCAGTGATTCATGCACTAAAGATGTGGAGACATTATTTATATGGTGTCCATGTGGATATTTACACAGATCATAAGAGCCTTCAGTATATCTTCAAGCAAAAAGAGTTGAATTTGCGGCAACGACGATGGCAGGAATTGCTAAAAGATTATGATGTTGATATCCTATATCACCCGGGAAAGACAAATGTTGTAGCTGACGCTCTTAGCCGTAGATCCATGGGAAGTTTGTGTGATGTACGACCAGAGAAAAGAGAAATGGCACGTAAGTATGATTCTATATGGGTGATTGTGGATAGGCTTACGAAATCAGCTCATTTCTTACCAGTCAGAACCACATATGTGGCAGAAGATTATGCAAAGCTTTATGTCAAAGAGATAGTGCGACTTCATGGTGTTCCAGTATCTATTATCTCGAATAGAGGCACTCAGTTTACAGCTAATTTCTGGAAGTCCTTCCAAGAGGGCTTGGGGACTCATGTGAGCCTTAGTACGCATTTCGTCCACAGACTGACGGACAAGCTGAACGTACCATTCAGACTCTTGAGGATATGTTACGTGCATGTATGTTAGATTTTGGAGGAAATTGGGAGGATCACTTACCACTTATTGAATTTGCTTATAACAATAGTTATCATTCTAGTATCCAAATGGCACCGTATGAGGCTTTATATGGGCGGAAGTGTAGATCCCCAATTGGGTGGTTTGAAGCAGGAGAGATTAAATTGAGAGGGCCAGACTTGTTTCATCAAGCCATAGAGAAAGTTAAGCTCATACAAGATCGGTTATTAGCAGCCCAAAGTCGTCAAAAGTCATATGCAGATAATCGTTGAAGGGACTTAGAGTTCCAAGTGAAAGATTGGGTATTCTTAAAAGTGTCACCAATGAAGGGTGTAATGAGATTTGGCAAAAAGGGGAAGCTTAGTCCCCGATACATTAGGCCTTATGAGATTGTGCGCAAAGTAGGCAACGTGGCTTATGAATTAGATCTACCTCCTGATTTGGAGTCAGTTCACCCAGTTTTCCATGTTTCGATGCTTCATAAATGTCTTGGAGATCCTACTAGGATCGTGCCAATAAATGATGTGTAAGTGACAGAAAAGTTGACTTATGAAGAGGTACCCATTGCCATATTAGATAGGCAAGTACGGAGGCATAGAAACAAAGAAGTGGCCTCAATTAAGGTTTTGTGGAGAAACAATAACTGAGAAGAAATGACATGCGAAGCGGAAGAAAATATGAAATCCAAGTACGCGCACTTATTCCAGCCCCCGGAAGAGATCCAAGATGAGACATCAAGATCATAAGGTATGTATGTTTCCTTTTTATGCATTTGGGTCGTGTGTGGCCAAACTCTATTGCTATTATGTTGTGGCCCTGTGAGGCATTATTATTATGGGCTGTTGTGACAGGATGGTAGTGCCATATTATAGGGGAAACTCTGGCGAAATTTTTATAGAATCCCCGAGATCTTAACATTCGAGGACGAATGTTCTTAAGGGGGGAAGAATATTACACCTCAAAAAAATTTCTGTTGATGCACATCGAATAGACTGATGAAGAGCACGAAGTATACGGTGTTGTAATAAGTAAGGAATTGTCACACCCTTAATCCGGTAGGGTGTGATGGGCACCCGACCCTTACTTAGGGCCGAGCGAACCCTCTGACTATCATAATACTCATAGTCATATTGGGCCCTTAACCCGATCATACATGCATAATAAAAATTTTAAAAAAAATGAACACACTTTATATCTTTTTCAAATCAAGCAAAACTTACAACCGTACAAAATCTGTAATATCAGGTATAACAAAACGACGACTTATAGAGCCGCTCACAACTGACGTCTTATACTCACGACTCTGTCTGCAAAGTCTCTAACATAATCAGATACCATAACATACATATACACTGACTCGGCAGCACTCCGGAGAAAATGGAGCTCGCCAATCCCGCTGGAACATCTTCTGCTAGTGTCTTCAGCTCACCTGGGTGTACCTGCGCGGCATGAACGCAGCCCCCGAAGAAAGGGGGTCAGTACGGAATATGTACTGAGTATGTAAAGCAGGAAATCCATTAACAGAATCATAACCGGAATGAAAAACCACAGAAAACAAGTATAGGAACCGGAGAGTCATAACTTGCCTGTGCAACA
Source organism: Lycium ferocissimum (assembly GCF_029784015.1). Taxonomy (NCBI): domain Eukaryota; kingdom Viridiplantae; phylum Streptophyta; class Magnoliopsida; order Solanales; family Solanaceae; genus Lycium; species Lycium ferocissimum. Next base: position 72,619 of record NW_026727091.1, on the reverse strand, counting down.
CTTATCCTGTATATACATATGCCGGTGAGCAAAACATATCATAATCATATCAATTCGGAAATCATATGCGAAGTACAGAAAACAGATTTAGTAATCAGAATGTCAGAAGGCTTAGCTTATTCTTCTTTCCTTTTGAAAAACATTTCTGTCTCACATATATAGAAAATAGATCATATCATAATAGCTGACATTAACCGATGTGGGATTCGCCTGAACCAATGTGGGATTTGTCACGACCCAACCCCGTAGGCCGTGACTAGTGCCCGATTTGGGCACTCAAACCCAATCGTCGGATCCGAATCACATACAAACAGTTTATACGGAAACAAATGTCAGACGCTGTCTCAGATTATATCAAACACATCCACGAATATAACAGAAGCCGACAAGGCTGTGTTTCAAATTTATATAATTTCCAAAAAAATTTCGGCAGAGTTTCCTTTGTTTTACGGACTATCCAAAATAACCCTGCACGCAGAAAATACCACAAAGGCCACACAGGGCCACCAAAACAACATATATACATATGCGGGCCGATAAGGCTGCTGCGGCGAATGGAATCGCCCAAACACAACATATACAAACACAACCGTACGGAAGTAGGCACAACCCACAAACATGTCCACAGACCTCTAAATAGACAAACGGAATCATATGACGGGACAGGGCCCCGCCGTACCCATGAACAAATATATACAAATGCAACGGACGAATATATACCAAAATATGGCTCTGAAATAAGGGGAGCACTCCAACAGCGGAGAAGAGGGTGTCCTAAACCGGTGGATCACCAAGGCGGCGTTTGTACTGCGGGCATGAAACGCGCCCCGAAGAAAGGGGGTCAGTACGAAATATGTACTGAGTATGCAAAGTAGAAAAGGTAGTGTACAAATCTGAGTCACAATCGAAATAGAGGTATAGAAGTAAATGCATTTCCAAAATATCAAAATGTTACTTCAAAATATAAGTCATGCATAGGGCACAGGAAATATGGTCGCCCGCCCTTTGTCGATGGCGCCATAACACGGCATAACACCAGAAGGTTTCAAATCTCCGAATCTCCGTCACATATCACACACAGCATATCGCCACACACAGCATAACGCAAAACATAAGTGGAACCCGGCCCTCAAGCGAGGAGCTCGGTGAACCATAATCACAGCATAACACCGGAGTATATCATAATGCGCACGACAACAAAACCGGCCTGGGAACCGGCGAACGATATCATAGTAGTGGGCACGAGCGGAGTAGTGAGTAATCATATGCATAAAATCATTGTCATAATCCAAAAGATAAGTAAAATAATCATATTTGAAATCAGAATAATAATTACAACATTCTCTTTGAAAAGTTGTCAAAATTTCATAAAGGAATGTCGCGGGACCCACAGACGGGTGTAGACCCGAACTGGGCCCGCCTATGAAAAACATACTCATTCTATATCATACAAACTCCTACGAAAATTTCAAAGCAATCCGAGCTTTTCTGAGAAAGTTATGAGCGTTTGAACTTTTGAAATCGCTAAAGAATAAGCTCTAAAACCAAAAATCAGCTTTCATGAAATCTTTACAAATTATGAATTCCAAGGATATAAGGATCAATGCTATGGCATATGAGCACAAGAATACCAAGGAAACACATGCGAATCATAGACAAGCTCGGATTGCGAGAATAGAGTTTCCTAGAGGCTCGTATCATAGCCTACTTTAACTAAGGCATGCCAAAAAGAAAGGTTACTTTACATACCTCAAACGCTCCCCAAAATAATCCAACTTCAAGATAAATCCAACCTATGATTCGGGCTGCCCAATGTCTACAAACAAGCCATAATGTGCCAAACATTAGATATGGATGTTTAGGCATTAAATTCCAAAATTGCCCTTAATTCTACAGAAATTTGGGCAGCATTTCCCCTGTAAATAGGACACCCAGAATTTAACTCGGCCAAATCAATCAACAACAACACCAACAATACCAACAACCAAACCAATAACATCAAAAACCATTTAAAACGCATTCCACATTAGTAGCCTTCCTTTCCAACATAATTCATCAACATTCCATTCAATCCGAATTTTCAAGCCGATATCGATTCTTACATGTCCACTACCAATTCAAGATCATTCAAGTGCAATTCAAACGCATTTCATACCATTTACAAAGAATACAAAAATCCACCAAGACTAGAATTCATCCGAAATCTCCAACCTTTGACACAACATTCACAACACATTTTTCATCTTCTTATTTCATCAACAACAACCACAATTTACACCTTAACAATTCCATTTCCATAATTTCATAAATCTACAATAAAATCACAAAATTTTCCTACAACAACTTAGTCAAAAAAATTTCATGCCAACTTGAACTAGAATTCTTCCCTTTGCATTAGAAAGCCATTACAACACAATTAACATAATAAATAAAATTTGACCATTCCTTTGCATCCACACCCATTTTCGGCCACATACCTATATATCCATAACACAAAATTCTCATACTTTACATTCACTTCCATATACTACAACATATATATAAACTTCTTCCAAGATAAAAAGAGCAAAATTCTTACCTTTTTCAAGAATTTCCACTTGATAAAAAAAAGTACTTTCTTGCCTCCAAATTTATATCACATTGAAGAGGGTTTCCAACTTAGTAGGAATTCTAGGAAGTTAAGATTTTTGAATCTAAGTTGATGGGCTAAAATTTCTCCTCCTTCCCCCTTTTTTTTTTTTTTGAGATATGGCCGTATGGCCTTTTTTGGTCTCTCTCTCTTTTGTTTTGTTCTTGAAGATTCTAATTGTAAATGAATGATGCCTCCCCATTTTATTCCATGGATTTTTAATTGATTTTGGGCTTGGCCCTTCTTGATGGTATGGCCAGCCACCTCTCCAATGGGCCTCTTGTCCATTATTTTTTTTTCATTTCATTTGGGCCCAAATTGTTGCGGGTCTTATTTTAAAATTCCCGAAACTAGTTTTTGAAATTTTAATTTTTGCCCTTAGCCTTCCTCGATATTTCCACATCAACATTTCATGGTCAACACACATATATTTAAAAAAAATCAAACTATGGCCTTATTTCTTACAAGTCACAATTATTTCAGATTTTCCGAATATGCGAAAATGCGGGATATAACAGGATTCGCCTAAACCAATGTGGGATTCGCCTAAACCAGTGCAGAATTTTGCCTCGCCACTGGGTTTGCCCCACCATTGGGTTTGCCCCACCACCGGCTCCGAAATAAACAGATCATATTTCTGAATATATATATATATATATATATATATATATATATATATATGTAACACATAACGTGTCCCGGCCCTCCAGTGAGGGACTCGGTAAACAGAATCATCAGACTATCATATCATCACGTCGGACAGAATCATCATATTATCGTATCATCGGATTATCACGTCATCAGATTATCATAGCATCAGATTATCATATCATCAGATTGTCACATTATCAGATTATCGCATCATCAGAACAGATTCATTATATTATCAGATCATCACATTATCAAACCATCATGCCATCAGATCATTAGATTATCATATCATAGTGCCTATGCGGTCCGTAATAGGACCCGGCGGACGGAACGTAGTCGCCCCTCCTGCCTTGGGCGCCACAACTCATCATACTTCGGAAGTTTTCAGATCTCCTGCATCTCCGTCACACATCATATCATATAACCACGGTACCCGGCCAAAAGGGGCTCGGCGTACCGGACACATCATAACACCATAATAATAGTCGCTCATCATACTTCGGAAGCTCATCATACTTCGCATTGTGCGCACGATAGTACCGGCCCGGGACTCGGCGAAGGGAATAACAATATCATGCACGAGCAGAATCGGGTGATCTATACGCATCTCCAAACATATACACAGACTTAACAGAACAGTCAAAACAGACTATCATTCAAGAATTCAAACAATAGCCAAATCAGGTTTCTTTCGAATGTTATTCGGAACATATCAAATATAATTTAGCAATCAGAGTTACGTATCAAAATCATATGCAAACGGATTCTCATTTCATACATTTACACAGACTTAACAGAATAGTCAGACAAATTATCATTTACAAGCCGACGGCATTGACCAAATCAAATCTCTTCCAGATATTATCCGGGACTTATCAAATAGAACTTTAGGCATCATAATCACGTATCGGAATCATATATATACGAATTCTTATTTCAAACTTAACAGACAATTGAGTAATCATATTCGGAAGTCAGATTATTAACCATATTAAGTTATATCAACAAGTTGTTAGAACTATACAACGGGGCGTCTTGCGGGCCCACGGGCAAGTACCAAACCGGTCCGAGCCCGCCTATAAATGTCGGGGATGTTATACATTAGGGAACCTCCTACGAGTGTTTCGGAGCGATCCGAGCTCATATGTGAAAGTTACGAGCGTTCGTAGTTTCCGACTCTTTTACGAACATAATCTTTTATGCACATTCATATTTAATCATACAAAGGCATAGGAACCACAATTTGACTACATTATACATACGGATATCAAGAAACAAATAAGAAGCACGGACATGCTCGGATCGCGGGAGTAGAGTTACCTCGGGGATCATATCATAGCCTATTCATACTAAGACTTGCCAAAGAAAGAGAGGTGAGCTTTACATACCTTGGCCGCCCTCTGAACTAATCCAAACTTACGTCTCGGCTTCACACGATCCATAATAATGTCGTTGGACACCCAACATTAGCCATAAGCATTGAAGAACCCAATTCCAAGCCATCGCTTTATTTACAATATCCATAGGTGATTCAAAACACATTCTAACATTAATAATTCCTCTCTACATAGTACATCAACTTTCAATCCAACTACGCACATTCAAACCAATATCAACGTTTACATATTCATTTACTAATTCAAGATCATTCAAACATAATTCAAAAACATTTTAAACAACATACAAAATGGTCCAACAATTCCTTCAAACCATAGTCTACCCGAACCCTCCAACTTTTAACAAGGACATTCTCAACACATTTTTATCTTCCAAATTCATCAACTATCCCAACAACACACACCTTAACAACATTATACTCATAAATAAAGAAACGACACTAGCATCGCATTGGCTTCCAAATCAGCCCGTGGCGATTCCATCATCAATTTAAGTTATCAAATTCTCATTTCCACCACAAAATACATAACCACATCGACTAGCACATTACATAGAAATTGTTCCATCGTTTCCACACACAACACACACACACGGCCCATGTCCACATTCACAACTTCAACCAAAATCATCAAACTTTCATTTCCAATGTAGAGTCCACAACAACCACAACTAGAATACTACACGAAATTAACTCATTTTGCTTATACCACTACACCTACACACGGCCATACATGCATACACACCAATACCATGCTAACTTCCATATTTTCATGAATTTTATCCGTTTCTACTTACTACAACATAAATGATCCCTTCATAACATATAAAAATAGATGAATTCTTACCTCTTTCCTTCTTCTTCACTTGACCAAGGCGTGCTCATGACGAAACGAATAACTTATCGACCCAAACAACTATACCACGTTGAAGAGGGCCCTTGAATTAGTAGGAATACATGAAAAAACTAATTTTTTGGACAAGATTTCATGGGGGTGATTTCACCCCACCTTGGCCGAATGGCCTCCTAGCTTCTCCCCTTTTTTTTTTTTTTTTCAAGTCTTTCTTGTGTTAAAAGATGAATGAGTGCATATATACATATACTTAGTAATTGCCAATGACAAATGTCAAGAAGGTTCCATAAGGATTGGAGATCAAACGAGTCGACGAGAGCAAGTTCGGAATGACTGGGCATTATACGGCCAAACATGCGGCCGTATAAAACATACGGACCGTATGTTAAGCCGTATAATCGACCCGAATGACACCCCTCTACGGACCAATTCTACGGCCAGACATACGGTCAGTATAATTTATACGGGCCGTATGTTGGTCCGTAGAATATGGTCGGGACTGAATTGTGTTATTAATAAGGGATTCAAGTTTCATTTCATTTCATTTCATTTCTCTTTCACCCCTTCTCTCTAGAACATCTCTCTACACTTCTCCCACAAGAATTCAAGAGATATTAGTGTTCAACTTCATCAAACCAAGTGAATCAAGTGTAAGAAACCCATTAAAGTTCATTCAAGACAAGGAATCCAAATGAAGGTGAAACTATGGTTTTGCTCAAGTGAGGTGTTTCTACCCAAGGTTCATTCCTACACCATCTAAGGTAATTTTTATGGTATTTCCATGTTATTTAAGGTATTAAAAAGTTGAAACACTTGGATTATAGAAGGGAATAGAAAATGGGTCATGAATGTGGGAATAGTGTCACTTTTGAGTAATAGTTGGATTGAGTCATGATTCTCTATGTATTGTGATTATAATCATGTTATAAATGAAATTGAGAACATGGGATAGACGTTGCACATGAATGAACGTAATCATGTGTTATGACCATGAATATGGATGATTGGAAGTGAATTGAGAAGTAAGGATAATATAGGTGGATAAAGGCTATTATTATGATGTTGTGAATGTTATTATTGATGTTTGGGAGTTGATTTATGATAAGGAGAAAGTCTTATAAATAAAGGAGACGTTGTCCAATTTTCTCTAGCTGTAGTCATGTATGCTAAGTCATCGATTTCCTAATGATAGTATAACTCTAATGAAGGTAGAAACGTGAGCATTGAAGGAGAACTTGCAAGTGATAGAATAATTGAACGGAAAGGTATGTAAGGCTAACCCTTCTTTCATAAGGCATGGTTCTTTGGCCAAATATCTATTCTTCTATGAGTCTATGATATCCTCCAAATGATTCTATCTCTAAAAGCTACTAAGCTCATGATCCTCGATATGTTACGATTGTACTAGGTTCCTTACATGATGAGTAACCCTCAAGGGATAGATGTAATGCATGATGATAGTAATGATGCTAAAGATGTTCATGAGCCTTTATGTATATGTGCCTATGTATGGCTATTGTGAAACCCCGAGCTTGTATGGCCGGGTAGAATACAATATGTATATATATATAATGCGCGCGCACCACTGCATTTGGGTACGGATAACCCTGAGCCTTGGTAGGGCCAGGTATGTGAAACACCGAACCTTTATAGTCGGGTATGCTATGTAAATGATATGTATATGATATGAATACGAGTATGAATAGAAATATGACTACGAATATGAATATGGCTATGGAATGTAAATGAGTATGGATATGGACATGGATATATGTACACAATCACGCGTTAGAAATGGAAAGTCCCTATGAAAGGCAAGTGTCACACCCTTAATCCGATAGGGTGTGATGGGCACCCGATCCTTATTTAGGGCCGAGCGCACCCACTGACTCTCGTAATACTCACAACGAAACTGGGCCCGCAAAACATGACATAAGTACATAATGAAATTTTTCTTTTCAGAAAACGAACATGCCTTTCATCTTTGTCAAATCAAACAAACTAGCATCGCATGAAATCTGTAAACATATGAAGTTCGTACCATAATGCATAACAATACATCAGCTTACATAGCCGCTTACAAAAATGACATATCATACACACGACACTGTCTGCAAAGTCTCTACCATAACTTCGGATACCATACAAAATCACTCTGACTCGGCAGCATCCGGAGTAAATGGAGCTCACCAATTCAGCTGGAACATCTTCTGCTAACATCATCTATTCATCTGAGGGTACCTGCGCGGCATGAAACACAGCCCCCCAAAAGAAAGGGGGTCAGTACGAAATATGTACTGAGTATGCAAAGCAGGGAGTACAGAAAACGGAGTCATAACCGAAGCCAAAAGTACAGAAAGTGAGCATAACAACCCGAAAACCAAAGTGCTTGCATCTGAAATACAAATCGTACATTCGAGGTACAGAAGACAAATATCATAATCAGAATGCCAAAATGCTTACTCCTGAAATACAGATCATACATATCAACGTCATGTATCATATCCGGCCCACAATGGGACTGAGTGACATAAGCGAATAATCATCATATACATACCGTAACACATCATAACATCATAACTTAATGTATGAGCTGATATTAACCGATGTGGGATTCGCCTAAACCAATGTGGGATTTGCCTAAACCAATGTGGGATTTGCCTAAACCAGTGTGGGATTTGCCTAAACCAGTGTGGGATTTGCCTAAACCAATGTGGGATTTGCCTAAACCAATGTGGAATTTTGCCTCATCATTGGGTTTGCCCCACCATTGGGTTTGCCCCACCACTGGGTATGCCCCACCACCGGCACCGATATCGAACAGAATCATCATCTTATCATATTATCATATCACATCAAACTTCGTATCCCATCATACTTCGAATATAACATAGTGCTCACGATAACATACGGCCGGGACTCCTACGAAAGACATACAACAAAATACACAAGCAGAATCATGGGAAACCATATGCAACGCAAAACATTTACGCAGACCCAATAGGATAATCAAAACAAACTGTTATTTCAGAATCGAATCAATAGTCAAATCAGGTTTTCTTCCGAATATCACTCGGGAACATATCAAACCGAACTTCAGAAACCAAGGTTACGTATCAAAATCATATGCATAGAAATCCTCATTTTAGACTTAACAGATAAGTATATAATCATATTCGGGGGTCGGAAAAATAGTCATATTAAGTTCTTTTCAAAAAGTCGTTAGCACTATACAAAGAAAAGTCGCGGGACCCACGGACGAGCGTCAACCCAATCCGGGCCCGCCTATGGAAATCATAGTCATTATACGTCATACAATCATTTACGAGCATATCAAAGCCATCCGGTTCTGTCTGTGAAAGTTACGGACGTTCGTAGTTACAAAACTCTTTTGAAAGCAAATCTTTTTATGCAATATTTGAAAACCAATCATACAAAGACATATAAACCATATAAGGATGCCGACATCAAGAAGCAAGTAAGCATCGTAAGCATGCTCGGATTTTACGAATAGAATTTCCCCCGAAGCTCATAACGTATCATAGCTTAGCCATATCTAAGACATGCCAAAAGAAGGAAAGGTAAGCTTTACATACCTCATTTGCTTCTTAAGCTAATCCGAATTCAAATCTTGACTTCCCAAAATCTACAAGAATGTCATTAGACACCAAACATAGTCATAAGCACTTAGAAATCCAATTCTAAGTTAGCATTTCATTTACGAAATTTCGGACATTTCCTATAATCGTACAACCCCGAGAATTCAACTCGGCCAAATTCAACAACAACACCAACAACTATTCCAACAACATCAACAATCAATTCGAGATGCATTCGAACATTAATAATTCTTCTCCACACAATTCAACAACATTCCATCCACTACATAATGAAACCCGAAACCTCCAAGTTCAAGGAAACAACACAACACATTTTCTTCCTTCCGAATTCATGAAGTACATTAATAATCCATTACTTCCATAAATTCGATAAACTATATAAAATTCCATAACAAGCCGCAAACAACTATAACTTCACTTTGAACCATTAAACTTTCATTAGCACCATAGAATCCACAACACAACAATCCAAACATACTAAATAAATTTAGTTCATTCCTTGTCACAAAACAGCCCATACTCACGGCTCAACATCAACATACAAAATTTTATGAATTTCATCCATTTCTACACACTATCCCCTCCGTTTTAATCCGTTAAAATTATAAATACACTCGTTAACAATGAAAAGGAACCATATTCATACCTTAAGCATGCAGCCCCCACGTTATCACTCTTCTCCTTGGTTGATTTTTAACTCAAATTGAAGACAACGCAGCGTACAACACTTTTCTCTTCATGGGCTTCGGAATTCGGGGCTCAGATTTTGGTCAAAATTGGTTTTTCTTCTCTCCAAGGTTCTTCTCTCTCTCTTTCCAGAATTTTCTGGGTATTCTTAGTCTGAAAAATGAGAGGAAAGGGCTGAAATTAGACTTAAATAGGCATGGGTCATGGGCCTAACCCGATTGGGCCCGGTTTGGGCCTAGCCCACTGACCTTTCCGCCTTAAAACGTCCATATCTCCTTATCCCGATGTCACCTGTGGGCTCACGACCTATGGTTGGAAATATAATTCAATTATCTACAACTTCTATCTTTGGTGTTTTTTCAAATTCTAAACTTATAATACCGTTTCTGCCCCTCGAAGTCAGATCACCCGAAAACATTACTTAAAAATATTTGTTTGGAGGACTTCCACTTTGATTTGGCTCAAGGGTCCTTCTTGAGTTATGTTTAACTTCACATATGTGATTCGTATAAATTGTCGCATGTCCCAAAAAAAAATCTCAGTGTGTGGACCCCACCTCAGCTTGCGAATAATCCGACGTACAAAAATACGAAATATAATCTTGTCAACGTGAGTTTAAATTATGAAGCAACAACATGATTGTCAATTTTTGGACTCATTTTTCTTGGTCATGGCCGAATGGCCTCTTGTTCTTTCTCCATGCTTCTTGAATTTTCTAGGGTGCTAAATGATGAAGATGACTTAATTAGTCATCTTTTGCCACTTATATAATTAACACATGTGGGCTATGGCCCACACCACACACATGGCCACATATGGCCATTTTCATGAAATATTTAGTTTCCAAAATTTCACTTCTAGCCCTTAATTTCCATGAAATGCTTAACTTTCCATAATTCACTTTTAATCTCAAATTTTCCTTATTCCAATTTTACCCTTAACACTCCATGCCAATGAAATGATGAATATGCAACGTATGCACTTTTAACAAAATCGGAAGAAATTACAACCTTGTCCTTAACTTATCATGACTAACTCGGATTATCCCAATGTACCAAAATACGGGATATAACATCCTTCCCCCCTTTAGAACATTCGTCCTCGAATGTTCAACTAATCGCATAAGGTCTTGTGAGGATCTCGGTGGTTTCCTTTATTACCATAGCACGCAATCTCTTCTACCAATCATATCTCTGTTTAAACTTTTCCTTCTTGTAATTCCCTTTGCTCAACTTGTAACATTCTAGGCACATTATCTCGTGTCATTTCTTTATCTTACACTTGCATCTCTCGCACTCGCTTCCCCCCTTTAGGGGCATACTTATACTATCACCCGATTATATGTCACCCTATTCCCGTATTTCCAGTCTCACTTAGGCGGCACTTTTATTCCGACATTTTGATCCTCTTGCCTTTCATTTACTTACTTTCTTTCTTTCCCAAATATCATTATGTTGACACTTTTCAAACTTAACCCCCCTTTTTTTTCTTTTTTCTTTTTTCCGGCCAACTTCTTCTAAATCATCTCTTAATATCACAAACCCTTTCCAAATTCTTTTTACCATATCGGTATTGACCTCCGATTACCATTACCATCAATTCAGCTATTAACTTATTTTTCAAAATCAGCCGTACTTACAACTTGGCCAAATCTTACCCTTACTATTGACACAACCTTTCAAAGCATATCACAGACCCATATCTCATTCTCTTTTTATTTCTGGGAAAATTTCGGCAGAGTTTCCTCTACATCTCTTACTATCTCAAAACCTGCACGCAGGAAATACCAACAGTGCCTCACAGGGCCAACATACATATATGCATATCATATCATATCACGGCCTCACAGGGCTCCCAATATCATCAACAGTACGAAAATAATGGATTTACCTTATATGCTTAACACGACCACGCGCGTTACACTTTCCTGTCTACTTCCCTTTTCACTTTCCAACTTTACATTTCAATCGTACGTCAATACCTTACCCGACATATATCTTTCATACCTTTGCTTACCTGTGTGCTTAGTAACTTCCAATATCACCAATCACTTTCTTCGTCGATGTCATTCTTTGCGCGAAATCAAAGGTTAGTATCAGAAGTCTCATCCCCTATGACTTGGCTCTATAGCACGATCTCAGATGTGAAAGAAGAGTAACCACCCTAGATGCCCCGTAGCCTCCTGTTTATAAATGTGGCGCGCTTCAAATCATAAACAGGACTCTACTAGACACGACTTTACAGACAACCCCTAGGACGAACTGCTCTAATACCAATTTGTCACACCCTTAATCCGATAGGGTGTGATGGGCACCCGACCCTTATTTAGGGCCGAGCGAACCCGCTGACTCTCGTAATACTCACAACCAAACTGGGCCCGCAAAACATGACATAAGTACATAATGAAATTTTTCTTTTCAGAAAACGAACATGTCTTTCATCTTTGTCAAATCAAACAAACTAGCATCGCATGAAATCTGTAAACATATGAAGTTCGTAACATAATGCATAACAATACATCGGCTTACATAGCCGCTTACAAAACTGACATATCATACACACGACACTGTCTGCAAAGTCTCTACCATAACTTCGGATACCATACAAAATCACTCTGACTCGGCAGCATCCGGAGTAAATGGAGCTCGCCAATTCAGCTGGAACATCTTCTGCTAACATCATCTATTCATCTGAGGGTACCTGCGCGGCATGAAACGCAGCCCAAAAGAAAGGGGGTCGAAGACGAAATATGTGCGAGTATGCAAAGGTGGAGTACGAGAAAACGGAGTCATAACCGAAGCCAGAAGTACAGAAAGTGAGCATAACAACCCGAAAACCAAAGTGCTTGCATACGAAATACAAATCGTACATTCGAGAGTACAGAAGACAAATATCATAATCGAATGCCAAAATGCTTACTCCGAAATACGAGATCATACATATCAACGTCATGTATCATATCCGCCCACAATGGACCGAGTGACATAAGCGAATAATCATAATATACATACCGTAACACATCATAACATCATAACTTAACGTATGAGCTGATATTAACCGATGTGGGATTCGCCTAAACCAATGTGGGATTTGCCTAAACCAATGTGGGATTTGCCTAAACCAGTGTGGGATTTTCCTAAACCAGTGTGGGATTTGCCTAAACCAATGTGGGATTTGCCTAAACCAATGTGGAATTTTGCCTCATCATTGGGTTTGCCCCACCATTGGGTTTGCCCCACCACTGGGCATGCCCCACCACCGGCACCGATATCGAACAGAATCATCATCTTATCATATTATCATATCACATCAAACTTCGTATCCCATCATACTTCAGAATATAACATAGTGCTCACAATAACATACCGGCCCGGGACTCGGCGAAAGACATACAACAAAATGCACAAGCAGAATCGTGGGAAACCATATGCAATGCAAAACACTTACAAAGACCCAATAGGATAATCAAAACGAACTGTTATTTCAAAATCGAAACAATAGTCAAATCAGGTTTTCTTCCGAATATCACTCGGGAACATATCAAACCGAACTTCAGAAACCAAGGTTACGTATCAAAATCATATGCATAGAAATCCTCATTTTAGACTTAACGGATAAGTATATAATCATATTCGGGGGGTCAGAAAAATAGTCATATTAAGTTCTTTTCAAAAAGTCGTTAGCACTATACAAAGAAAAGTCGCGGGACCCACGGACGAGCGTCAACCCAATCCGGGCCCGCCTATGGAAATCATAGTCATTATACGTCATACAATCATTTACGAGCATATCAAAGCCATCCGGTTCTGTCTGTGAAAGTTACGGACGTTCGTAGTTACAAAACTCTTTTGAAAGCAAATCTTTTTATGCAATATTTGAAAACCAATCATACAAAGACATATAAACCATATAAGGATGCCGACATCAAGAAGCAAATAAGCATCGTAAACATGCTCGGATTTTACGAATAGAATTTCCCCCGAAGCTCATAACGTATCATAGCTTAGCCATATCTAAGACATGCCAAAAGAAGGAAAGGTAAGCTTTACATACCTCATTTGCTTCTTAAGCTAATTCGAATTCAAATCTTGACTTCCCAAAATCTACAACAATGTCATTAGACACCAAACATCAACATAGGCTTAGAAATCCAATTCTAAGTTAGCATTTCATTTACAGAAATTTGGGCAGCATTTCCCCTGTAAATGCACAACCCCGAGAATTCAACTCGGCCAAATTCAACAACAACAACACCAACAACTATTCCAACAACATCAACAATCAATTCAAAGACGCATTCGAACATTAATAATTCTTCTCACACAATTCAACAACATTCCATCCACTACATAATGAAACCCGAAGCCTCCAAGTTCAAGGAAACAACACAACACATTTTCTTTCTTCCGAATTCATGAAGTACATTAATAATCCATTACTTCCATAAATTCAATAAACTATATAAAATTCCATAACAAGCCGCAAACAACTATAACTTCACTTTGAACCATTAAACTTTCATTAGCACCATAGAATCCACAACACAACAATCCAAACATACTAAATAAATTTAGTTCATTCCTTGTCACAAAACAGCCCATACTGACACGCTCAACATCAACATACAAAATTTTATGAATTTCATCCATTTCTACACACTATCCCCTCTGTTTTAATCCGTTAAAATTATAAATACACTCGTTAACAATGAAAAGGAACCATATTCATACCTTAAGCATGCAGCCCCAACATTATCACTCTTCTCCTTGGTTGATTTTTAGCTCAAATTGAAGACAACACAGCGTACAACACTTTTCTCTTCATGGGCTTCGGAATTCGAGGCTCAGATTTTGGTCAAAATTGGTTTTTCTTCTCTCCAAGGTTCTTCTCTCTCTCTTTCTAGAATTTTCTGGGTATTCTTGGTCTGAAAAATGAGAGGAAAGGGCTGAAATTAGACTTAAATAGGCATGGGTCATGGGCCTAACCCGATTGGGCCGGTTTGGGCCTAGCCCACCGACCTTTCCGCCTTAAAACGTCCATATCTCCTTATCCCATGTCACCTGTGGGCCCACGACCTATGGTTGGAAAGATAATTCAATTATCTACAACTTCTATCTTTGGTGTTTTTCAAAATTCTAAACTTATAATACCGTTTCTGCCCCTCGAAGTCAGATCACCCGAAAACATTACTTAAAAATATTTGTTTGGAGGACTTCCACTTTGATTTGGCTCAAGGGTCCTAATTGAGTTTTGTTTAACTTCACATATGTGATTCGTATAAATTGTCGCATGTCCTAAAAAAAAATCTCAGTGTGTGGACCCCACCTCAGCTTGCGACTAATCCGACGTACAAAAATACGAAATATAATGCTGTCAACGTGAGTTTAATTTATGAAGCAGCAACATGATTGTCAATTTTTGGACTCCAATTTTTCTTGGTCATGGCCGAATGGCCTCTTGTTCTTTCTCCATGCTTCTTGAATTTTCTAGGGTGCTAAATGATGAAGATGACTTAATTAGTCATCTTTTGCCACTTATATAATTAACACATGTGGGCTATGGCCCACACCACAAACATGGCCACATATGGCCATTTTCATGAAATATTTAGTTTCCAAAATTTCACTTCTAGCCCTTAATTTCCATGAAATGCTTAACTTTCCATAATTCACTTTTAATCTCAAATTTTTCTTATTCCAATTTTACCCTTAACACTCCATGCCAATGAAAAGATGAATATGCAACGTATGCACTTTTAGCAAAATCGGAAGAAATTACAACCTTGTCCTTAACTTATCATGACTAACTCGGGTTATCCCAATGTACCAAAATACGGGATATAACAGCAAGCAAGTGTTATGACGATGATACTATTATCTCCCATCCTATGCTATTTCATATGTTGTCTATTATGTTTTCATATTGATGTTGATCATGCTTTACATACTTAGTACATTCAAACGGACGTCCTTTTGTTTGTGGATGATGCGTCATGCCCGCAGTGGCCGGGGATACAAATGCAACTTGATCCATAGCTTCATATATACTCGGAGACTACATAGCGGAGCTCCATTTCATTCGGAGCTACAGCTTTTGGTACTTATTCTTTTATGTACATAATTATGGGCACGGCGGGGTCCTGTCTCGCCTATATGATATGACATATTTTTCTTAGAGGCTCGTAGACATATGTATATGGTTAGATGTGTTTGGCCTTATCGGCCTATCTTTTGGGTATCATTTTGTTAGCCTTGTCGGCTTATGTACATTGATATGGGCATAGTTGTTAATGATGATATAAATGTATTGGTGTTTAATAGGATTGGTATGATTGATGAATGAAAAGTATGATTTAGTTATGTGGCTCACCTAGATGTAATGTGAAAGTATGTTAATCGGTGCATGTGTGGGTTAGCACCGGTGGTCGCCCGCCCTCCAGTTGGGTCGTGACACTTAGGAGTAAACTAATCAAATTTCTTCAAGCTAATGCCGATTGTTTTGCTTGGTCCCACTTAGATATGACAGGTGTTCCGCCCGAGGTCACCACTCATTAAGCTTTCTTGATGTATATTCTGGGTATAACCAAATCCAGATGAACCCGGAAGATCAGGAAAAGACTTCTTCCGTAACCAAGTATGGAACTTACTGATACAATGTAATGTCGTTCGGATTAAAAAACGTCGGTGCTACCTATCAACGCCTAGTTAACAAGATGTTCAAAAAACAAGTAGGTAAAACGATGGAAGTTTATATTGATGATATGCTAGTTAAGTCCCTGGAAACAGAGGACCTTTTGAAACATTTGCAGGAAACCTTTGATATACTGCGCAAGTACAACATGAAGTTGAACCCGGAGAAGTGCGCCTTCGGAGTAGGTTCAGGGACGTTCCTGGGTTTCATGGTGTCGAATCGAGGGATCGAAATTAACACGGATAAGATCAAGGCCATCGATGATATCCGGGTAGTATAGAATGTAAAAGGCGTGCAGAGGTTAACCGGAAGGATTGCGGCCCTAAGTAGATTCATATCTCGGTCTTCGGATAAAAGCCACCATTTTTTCTCATTGCTTAAAAAGAAAAATCCCTTCGTATGGACACTAGAGTGTCAGTGTTACATCTCGGATAATTAGGGTTGTTGTGCGGTGAATAGACTAATGCAAGCTTGAGGTGGACATGAAGCCCATATGACCCTAAGGAGGGTATTTGGTAGCTTAAAGGTGTATACTGCGAGATTTTTGAAATATTACGAATTGGAGAAATTAAGTTCGTCGAATGAAGTAAAGTATAAATTGTGTTTTGGAAGATTTCACAATTATTAAGTTAATGATTGTTTAGTAATGTCTTGAGGAGAAGCTATAGGGCTCCTTAGATGGTTAATGAGGTGTTAAACAAGTGCCAAGAAGGTTCCGTAAGAATTTGAGATTAAACGAATCGATGAAAACAATTTCAAAAAAATTGAGTTATACGAGCACTTATATGGTCCGTATAAGTTTATACGGTCCGTATAACCTTCATAGAGAAGTTCAATCCCTGGTGGGATTATACGGTCACTTATACGGACCGTATAAGTGTCCGTATAACCAAGACGGGCAACTTTATTTTTTTTTTATAAATAGATGACCCAAGTTCATATTTTTCATTTCCCATCTTCTCCACAACTCTTGAGAGCTCTAGAACATTCCCCACACCATATCAGCACAAATCCAAGGGAAATCAACGTTTAATTACTAAGAATCAAGTAAAGAAAGGCTCACTAAGGTTTGTAGAAGTCAAGATTCTCTTTGGAATTGAAGTTAAGGTTTCTCTCAAGTGAAGTATATCCATCCAAAGTTCATCCTTATATGATCAAAGGTGAGTTTTATATCTATTTCATGTTATTAAGAGTACTTGGTTGTTGAATAACTTGAATGATGGGGGGAAGTAGAATATGAAACTCAAATATGGATTTAATGGTATTCTTGAATTGTGAATTAATTTGAGTCATAATTCCTAGTATACCATGAGAATAATCTTGTTGTGGGTGGTACTAATGATTTTGAGGAAGTATTATATGTAGATGAATATGGTGTTGTGTTGTAGTTATTGTTGTGGATGACTTTGAAATGGAGTTTTGATAATTGAACGATGCTTAACTTGAAGAAGTCTGTTGACTATGGTATTGTGGGTATTGCAGTTGATATTTGGGAGTTGCTTATTATATGGAAAAAGTTGTCGAAACAAAGGAAATGCTGCCCAATTTCCGTTAGCCCTTAGTTATTTTAGTTCAAACTTAAGTATGTTTCCAATGGCCTAACCTTGGTACGAATTCTCTTGAATGTAGAATCGTGAGCCTAGAAGGAGAACGTTTAGTCGTTAAGAAGACGCAAAGGTATGTTAAGGCTAGTCCCTTTCTTTCAAAGGTATGACTCCTATATTACGATTTCCTCTCTATGTTTCCATGACCGTGTTACATCACAAAAGTTGAAAGCTAAAGGTTGTTAAGAGCTTCTTATGAGAAAAAGAAAAGATGTATTCTATGGTAATGATGATGATTATGATTCTATTTCTAGAGATTCCAAAGCTTATGAATTGATGCTATAATGAGCTTAATGATCCTGTTTCATAATTTCTTTGATGTTATTCATTGTTGGCCATCTCACCTCATGATAGTAGTTCCTTCAAGGTGAGACATAGTGATGATGATTGTTCCATAATATAATCGAAGGTTACCGACCATACGTCACTCCGATAGAGTTGTAGCTTTCACTTGGGCTCTCATGCATGCTTTATGTTATGTATGCGCATGATTACACCGTGCCTAGTTTGCCGGGAAGACACCACTACGCAGGGCGTATTGGGCGGCTATAATGATCATTACACCAAGCCTAGTTAGCCGGGAAAACACCACTAGTGGACGACATGAGACGATTACCCCGGATGCGGGCTAATGATGATCACATCGTGCCTATATGATCGGGCAGTTTATATGCGTATGTATATGATATGATGTTGGCTGTTGTAAAAGTTAGCATGCATGATTCCGCCTTGATTCTGTTGTTATACATGCCTTACATACTCAGTACATTGTTCGTATTGACGTCCTTTCATTTATGGATGTTGCGTTCATGCCCGCAGGTAGACGAGACCGATAGTTAGGAGTTTTATTAGCAGATCCATAAGAGCGCTCCACTACTCCGGAGTTGCAGATTATTGGTATATTGTTTTGTTTATATATTTGAGGCATGGCGGGGTCCTGTCCCATCCTTATGATTTCAGTACTCCAGGTAAAGGCTCGTAGATACCTATGTGTCGGTAGTAGATGTTATGTGATCTCTTAGTGTTTATTCTCTATTTATCATTTTGTAGCCTCGTGGGCTTATGTACATATTTGTTTTGAGAGACATCCAAAGATCATTTCATGATAAGCTGGTGTTGGGAATGGTATATGTTCAGGTTGAGTTTGATGATAAGTCTGACAGGTGGTGCTCAGTATGCTAGCTCCGAATACCCATCATGGCCCTCTAGTTGGGTCGTGACAAAAGTGGTATCAGGTTATTATTCCGTCCTAGGGTGTGTCTATGAGCTGTGTCCAGTAGAGTCTTGTTTATGGGTGTGAAGCGCGCCACACTTATAAACAAGAGGTTGCGGGGCATTTAGGAAAAGTGATCGTCCTTCTTCTTCATAGATCGTGCGATAGAGATATAATATAAGATTTCTCCTTTCCCTAATTGTGCGTTATGACTTCAGCAATGCCAATAAAGAGGAACGCAACAGCCGCCCAGAAAGGCAAGACTGTGACAGGAAGGCGGAATGAACAGGATCCACCGGTAAATATAGAAGAGGGTGAGTCCCATAATGAGTCCCATAATGAGGCTCCGACTATCTTAGAGGAGCATGAATAGGTCTCTCTCCAGCTCCAATGTCTCCAGTTCCCCCATCGCGTGCTTCGGGCCAGCAGATGACCGAGGCTATTCAGTTATTGACCCAGCTAGTTGCTGCTCAGGCTCAGCGGCAGAGTGCAAGTCTAGGCGATAGAGCAGTTAGTGCAAGGGCCCGTGATTTTATGAGTTTGAATCCTCCAGAATTTTTCGAGTCAAAGCCGAATGAAGACCTGCAGGGTTTTATAGATGAGATGTTGAGGACGCTGAGAATAATACATGCGTCTGATACTGAGTCAGTGGAATTAGCGTCCTACAGATTGCAGGATATAGCCGTCCTTTAGTATAATAACTAGATTTCTTCAAGAGGGGAAAATGTGCCTCCCCCAGGATGGCAGGAGTTCGTAGATGCTTTCATTTACCATTATTTGCCACCTGAGGTCGTCGGGTCCGAGCTGACAGGTTTTTGAATTTAAGGCAAAGAAATATGAGTGCTTGGGAGTATAGTCTCCATTTTAATTCATTGGCTAGGTATGCTCCGACTATGGTAGCCGATATGGGAGACCGGGTGCACTAATTTATGAGTGGTTTAGGGCCACATTTGATCAGAGACTGCTTGACAACTTCACTCCTGGAAGGGATTGATATCTCCCATATTCAAGCCCACGCTCAGAATTTAGAAGAGCAGTAGCAGTCGCACAAAGGTAAGCGCCATATGGATAGAGGGCATAGTAAGAGGGCCAGATCTTCCGGTGCTAGCAGTGAGTATAGAGGGGGTCAGAGGCAACCGTATTCTAGATATTATTACACCCCCAAGTTTCGGTACATTGAGATTTATTAGGAGTTAGCTAGTTAACTATAGACACCGGAGTTATTGTCGAAGGGATGCAAGATCATTGATGCTCGTTTTGCAATACAAGAGTCCGAGTTCGTGTAATAGGTTATGGAAGGAAAGTTAAGGACAAGGCTATTTTCCGGTTTTGATTTAATGTGCAAGTCGCTTATAAATATTATTGGCATGGAATATTAAGGGAAAACTTGGAATTCGGAAACTATTATATTTCAAGGATTAAGTGTACATGTGGACAAGATGACTAGGCAAGCAATAAAATTGGTCATCTTTATGACTTAAAGAAAATTCTAGAAATTTGGAGGAAAAGAAAAGAAAAAAAAAAGATAAAAGGGGGAACATGGCCGGCCATATGCCCATTTATACATATATATATATATATGTGTGTGTGTGATGGTCAAGGAAAGACCACACTTCATCAAGAACTTGGAAAATTGAGGGTCAAGAATTGATCTCCAAAAATTATTTTCTCCTAGTTTCTCTACTAATTGGAAGGTTCTCGTCGACGTGGAGTGGTTGTTAGAACAAGAAAACCGCTCGTCGTTGTGTTTCACCAAAGCTAGCCGTGGGAGGAGTTGGTGGAAAAGGTAAGATTTAATCCTCCCTTACATGTTCTATGGATGATTTGAGCATGTTATAGTATATGGAAATGAATGGAATTCATGAGAATATGGATTATGGTGTTGGCCGAATAGGTGCATATGTGTAGAGGTGAAGAATCAATTTTGTTTAACATGTTTTGGTTGTTGTTGTGAATTCTATGTGATGGAAATGAAGGTATTGAATGGTTTAAATTGAAGTTGTGATTGTTGTAGGTTGGGCCGTGTACATGTAGTATTATATAGGGATGAGGGACTAATTTTATTTAGTATGTTTGAAATATTGTGTTGCGGATTCTACGATGAAAATGAATGTTTGATGACTCATGTTGATGTTGCAATTGTTGTGGGCTGTTTTGGAGAGTAATATGATGTTAATATAGGTTTTTGTGTTCATAAGAATGATGATTGTTAGCATGCGGATTGTTGGTATAGTTTATGAATTCGGTAGAACGATTAAATGGTTGAATAGTGAATTGACTAGCTATGGAAATTGGAAAACAGCGTGTGGGTTGTTTTATGGAATATTTTGATATGGGAAATGATATTATTGATGTTGATATTGTTGTTGTTGTTGTTGGTTGATGAATTGAGAATTCGGGCTAGGCACCTAAATAGGGGAGATGCTGCCCGATTTTCGATAGAATATAAAATAGTTTAAGTTGGAACTTGAGATAAGTATGTAATACGGAGACTAACATTAGTGTGAATCCTCTCGAATGTAGATTTGCAAGCTCGGGCGGATAGACGTAGCCAATAGGAGGTCGAGCAGGTATGTTAAGGCTCACCCCTTCTTTCTTTGGCATGTCTTAGTTGAGAATAAGTTATGGCACGAACTTCGAGGCAACTCTATTCCGGTGATCCGAGCATGTTTATGATTCTCATTGGCTTCTTGATATTTGTATTCTTAATGTGGTCAAATCCTAGTCCTTATGTCATTTGTATAATCAAGTTTCAAAAGTTGCATAAAGATTTTGCTTTCAAAAGAGTTTATTTCTAAACGATTCCGAAACTACGAAAGTCCGTAACTTTCACCGAAAGGCTCGGATCGCCTCGATTTGTTCGTAGAAAGTTTTGTGACATATGATGACTTGGTTCTTCATAGGCGGGCTCGGAATGATTTGGTATACGACTATGGTCCCTACGATACTTTGACATACTTATGATATTTGATATGTTTCCGAGTACCGTCCGAAAGATTTTTGATATAACTATTGCCCGGATTTTCAATAACGATATGAGAATGTTGAGCTATTTCCTCGTGAAGCTATTCTTCATTGATCGTCTCACCTTAAATTAATTGTTCCTTCAAGGTGAGACAAAGCGGCGGTAATTATTCCGTAATATGATCGGAGGCTACCGACCTTATGTCACTCCGATAGATACATGACTTTATTTGGGCTCTCCTGCATGCTACTCATATGATATATGAATATGATATATGGATATGATATATGAATATGATATATGGATATGATATATGAATATGATAGATGAATATGATATATGAATATGAGATATGAATATGATATATGTATATGAATATGGGAAAGGGCGAGAGCGTTATATACGCGTAACCACCTGATCAGTTGGCATAGTATGACATGATACCGTCCCGGACGCGGGATGCCCGGACGCGGGATATGTGGTTATGGATCGGGCTGCACGTTCCGCAGCAATTATATTATATGGATCGGGCTGCACGTTCCGCAGCAAATATACTATATGGATCGGGCTGCACGTTCCGCAGCAATATAATACCTGTTTATATATGGATCGGGCTGCACGTTCCGCAGCACTAAGCATGCATGGTACCCGCCTAAAAGGCACTCAGATGTACAGGTTGCTCTTTATCCCATGATATGCCATGTTCTATATTTACGTTTTGTTACGATTCATGCTTTGTGTCACACCCCAGTTTTACTAGGGTGTGATGGGCACCCGACCCCACATTCGGAGCCGAGCGAACCCACTGACTCTTATTACAAACATAATCTCTCGAATTCTTAGTCAAATGAAAATGACAAATACAACAAATACTTTCAGAACTATTCTTTTTCGTACTCAAGTCAATCGAAGTCCGTAATCATATGGAATTTATTATATAATACAAAATGACGACAAATCAAATTTCGATGGAGCCGTTTACAAAGCGACATTCTATACCCACGACTCTGTCTGCAAAGTCTCCAACAAATAGTCAGAAAACATAACACACAGGCTCTAACTCGGCAGCACTCCAGGAGCAAATGGAGCTTGCCAACGCCGCGGAAACATCTTCTACAATGTCTTCTGCTCATCACGGGAGTACCGCGCGGCATGAAACGCGCCCCGAGAAGAAAGGGGGAGGGGTCGTACGGAAAATGTACCGAGTATGTAAAGAGGAAATGAAACCAATATAATCATAGTCAGGAACAAGGGTACAGAAATGTAATTGTCAGAACCACAGTCAGAGCCAGAGATCCAGAAATATAACAAACGGGGCTATAGTCAGAGTCCGAAGTACAAGAGGTGAGTACTTTATCCGAGACCTCGAAAAATGAAATGCCAAAGTATAAATAATGCATGTGTCAGATCATATAACATCATATGAACATATAACGTGACCCGGCCCTCTGATGAGGGACTCGGTAGGCGAAATCATGTGTAACAAAATCATTTATCATATGTGCAAATAGCGTGTCTCGGCCCTTTATTAAGGGACTCGGTAATATGGAATCATGCATGTCAGAATCATGTATCATATATGCATAACGTGTCCCGGCCCTCTACTGCGGGTCTCGGTGAATAATCATCGTGTGCCATCCGGCCGCATCCCCGTATCATCATATCACAAACATTTAGATAACGTGTCCCGGCCCGCAAGTACAGGGACTCGGTGAATAATGCGAGAGAAGTGCGCACGAGATCATGTCCCGGCCCGAGCTCGGTGAAAAGACATACGTGACTTGCACGAACGAATAGTTTAAACATATGCATATAGATCAAACCTCAATAGACAATCCAAATAAAAAGTCATAGGATGTACCTTTCGTAAGTTGCGACGGATTATGTCAAAGCAGAATTTCTGAGATTGTTCGTACATATCAAATATACCATGGGGTTCAACGGAATGGTCAGAATGGTCGTGCTTTAACAAACAGAACAATTCAAATGACAGATCATCTTAAAGAAGTCGGACGTCAGTCATAGCGTACATGTATGCCCTTTTTGGGGATGGCACGATTAAGTATATCAAATCATGTTTCTAGGATCGTAGCACATATCAAATTGTATTATAGACTCTATGGAATGGTCGAACGTCTTATATCGTCGAATATTCGTACAAAATTACTTAATCGGAATGCTTATATCAGAAGACTTATATCAGAATATTTATGCCAATATTCTTGTATCAAAATATTTGTATCAGAGTGCTTGTATCAAAATGCTTATAACAGACTACTTATGTCAGAATACATATATCAGAATAAATATATCGGAATCCTCGTAGTTGAGTACTTTTATCAGATTACGTATATCAAAATATTCGTATCACAATACTTGCATTCAAATACTCATATCAGAGTTACCAGATACTTATAACAGACTCGCAACGATAGCCAAAGGTTTCCACAAATTTTCGTACGAAAATAAGACAAATAGAACTATACAAATACGTTTCGGGGATTGCAGGCCCACCTCGGGTCAAGTCGAGGTGGCATACGTAAATTTACGAACATTAGGCTCTATGGAGTCACCGGTGAAGGTCTTAGGGTAGTTCGGTTCCTTTTATGAAAGTTTTGGGTGTTTAAGTTATTTTTTCAATAAAGTATAGAAAATCTAATTCAATTATATTGAACGAAAAAGGGCCAAATTCAGACTCGGATTTCTAAGAGTAGAACCGTCCCCGAGACTTGCAATCAAGCCTGTTACAACTAGGACATGCCAAAGAAAGAAGAGGTAAGCCTTACATACCTTTTCTGCTTCTTACGCTACTCCACTTCAAGTTCAAAATTCTCCAAAATTAACAATTGGTCACATTTACCAAACATTAATTAGAGCATTTAGAAGTTGAATCTTAAAGTAACACTTGTCTACCAAAATTCCGGCAGCACCTCCCCTGTAAATATACCATCCCCGAGGGTCTAGCTCGGCCAATTTTCAACCATAATCCAAGAATGGAACTCGGCCAAAATATCAACAACAATACCAATTTTAACCCATCAAGTAACCATTCATATCTTCCCACTTCAACAATTTATTCAAAAATACATTCCCAACATTAGTAGCTCCTTTACATAATTCAATAACACTTCCTTTATATTCAATTTATAATTGTTCACATATTCAAATACTAATCCGAAGCCATTCAACAATGCTCAAAAATACTTCAAACAATCCGTACAATATTCAAACAATTCAAGCAACATGCTATACCACCCGAAATCTTCCAAATGAAATAAGAACAATAACAACACATTTTCTTTCTTCACTTTCATGAACTTTACCAAGAATTCACTCACTAACAACATTATTCTCCATATGTGCAAGCACACTATATTCAATTCACCTTAACTTCTAAAACAATTTTTCCAACAATCACCACTTGAATTAGAATCGTCAACTTTTCATTACCAACATAGAATTCTTAACAACAACAACTAGAACACTAAATAAAATAATTGAACCAATGCTCCTACACACCATATACACACACGGCCACCACACAATATACCCATATTTTCATAAATTTCACCCATTTCTACATACCACGACATACATAACCATCTACAACATATAAAAAGAGGATTGATTCTTACCTTTTCTCCCTTGGCTTCCTCCTTTGGCTAGAGTCTACAATTTGCTAGAATGCCAATTTTTCTTGCTCCAATGATTACTTCACCTTGCTAAGGGCCTTCCAACTAGTAGGAAAATAATTTTTGAAATTTTTTTGTCAAGGTTCTCTTTCTCCCCAAGCTTGGCCGAATGGCCCTTTAATTTTTTTTTTGCCTTCTCCATTTTTTTCATCTTTCTAAAGATGAAGAGAATTGTGTCTTAATTTTCCACCACTTCTCTATATATATATAATTTCCCACAAGCATGTGAGAGGCACATGACCTCTCTCTAGAAATTTCTTAAATTTCTAGCAAAGATGACTTATTTTGTCATCTTTTTTTTTTTTTTTCTCACATGGCCAATATGGCCCTTTTGGAACTTTCTTGAAACCTATGTGAAATTCCCGTTTTACCCCTCGACTTTTCTCAATATTACCATTCCGCCCCTAGCCTTCCACATTATTTCCATGAACTATTTTGCGAATTTCCCCTTTTTGCCCTTAACCTTTCTCAGTATTTCCATACTAGTAATGTTCATAAACAACATTCATAACCACTTGTACATTAAAATAACTTTGGAAGATAGTTATTACCTTAACTTTGTCACGACTTC
Source organism: Lycium ferocissimum (assembly GCF_029784015.1). Taxonomy (NCBI): domain Eukaryota; kingdom Viridiplantae; phylum Streptophyta; class Magnoliopsida; order Solanales; family Solanaceae; genus Lycium; species Lycium ferocissimum. Next base: position 46,048 of record NW_026727091.1, on the reverse strand, counting down.
CTTGAAATATCCGAACGTGCAAAAATGCGGGATATAACACTTTGTATCCTTCCATATGCTGTTACTCATGCCTTACATACTCAGTACATTGCTCGTACTGGCGTCCCTTCTTGTGGACGCTGCGTTCATGCCCGCAGGTAAATAGGTAGACGCATCTGATCCCTAGAGGCCCCACCAGCAGCATATTGGCAGCGCTCCAGTTGTTCCGGAGCTTAAGTTTACCGGTACTCCTTTTGTGTACATAATTGGGCGCGGTGGATTCTGGCCCCGACTTGTGGATATATGTATCATATTTAGAGGCTCGTAGATAGACGTGTACAGTCAAATGTTTGTAGTCCTGCTCGCCTTTATGGATGTATAATCTTTTGGTAAAATCCACTGACACTCGTTCACGAGTATGCTATTGATGATTATGTTGAGTAAGATATGATTATATCATCCATATGGCCCACTCAGTAACACGAATAGAATACATGATAAGAGGTGCCGGTAGGATACTACCGGGCACCCGTCACGGCCTCTGGTGGGGTCGTGACAAAAGTGGTCTCAGAGCAGTTCGTCCTAGGGGTTGTCTACGAGCCGTGTCCGGTAGAGTCCTGTTTATGGGTGTGAAGCGCGCCACACTTATAAATAGGAGGCTGCAGGGCATTTAGGAATAACTGTGTCACACCCCAATTTCCGATAGGGTGTGATGGGTACCCGACCCTTATCTAGGGCCAAGCGAACCCTCTGACTATCGTAATACTCGTATTCATATTGGGCCCTCGACCAAATCATAAATACATAATAAAATTTGTATGAAAAACGAACATACTTTATATCGTTTCAAATCAAACAAAACTTGCGACCGTAAAAAATCTGTAATATCATGTATAACAATACGATGGCTTATTGAGCCGCTCTGGCCCGACACCTTACACACACGACTCGTACGCAAAGTCTCTAACATGACTCGGATATCATAACACAAACAAACTCTGACTCGGCAGCACTCCGGAGCAAGTGAAGCTCGCCAATCCCGCTGGAACATCTTCTGCTAATATCTTTAGCTCACCTAGGTGTACCTGGGCGGCATGGAATGCAGCCCCCGAAGAAAGAGGGTCAGTACGGAATATGTACTGAGTATGTAAAACAGGAAATCCATTAACAGAGCCATAACCGGAATGAAAAACCACAGAAAACAAGTATAGGAATCGGAGAGTCATAACTTGCCTGTGTAACACTTATCATGTATATACGTATGCCGATGAGCAAAACATATCACAATCAAGTCAATTCGGAAATCATTTGCGAAGTACATAAAACAGATTTAGTAATCGGAATGTCAGAAAGCTTAGCTTATTCTTCTTTCTTTTTGAAAAATATTGCTGTCTCACATATATAGAAAATAGATCATATCATAATAGCCGACATTAACCGATGTGGGATTCGCCTAAACCAATGTGGGATTCGCCTAAACCAATGTGGGATTCGCCTAAACCAGTGCGGAATTTTACCTCGCCACTGGGTTTGCCCCACCATTGGGTTTGCCCCACCATCGGCTCCGAAATAAACAGATCGTATTTCTGAATATACATATATATATAACACATAACATGTCCCGGCCCTCCAGTGAGGGACTCGGTAAACAGAATCATCAGACTATCATATCATCACATCGGACAGAATCATCATATTATCGTATCATCAGATTATCGTGTCATCAGATTATCATAGCATCAGATTATCATATCATCAGATTGTCACATTATCAGATTATCGCATCAACAAAACAGATTCATTATATTATCAAATTATCACATTATCAAATCATTATATCATCAGATCAATCAGATTACCATATTATATATCCTATGCGGTCCATAATAGGACCCGGCGGACGGAACGTGGTCGCCCCTCCTGCCTTGGGCGCCACAACTCATCATATTTCGGAAGTTTTCGGATCTCTCCGCATCTCGTCACACATCATATCATATAACCACGGTACCCGGCCAAAAGGGGCTCGGCGTACCGGACACATCATAACACCATAATAATAGTCGCTCATCATACTTCGAAAGCTCATCATACATACTTCGTATTGGGCGCACGATAATAACCGGCCCGGGATCCGGCGAAGGAAGTCATAATAGGGGCACGAGCAGAGTCGTGGGATCTATATGCCATCCAATCATTCATACAGATTCCATATAATAATCAAACAATTTACCATTCACAAGCCAAAGCAATAGTCAGATCAAGTGCCTTCCGAACGTTACTCGGAAACATATCAAATAAATCTTTATCCATCATAATTACGTATCAAAATTATATGCATACGGATTCTCATTTCATACATTTACACAGACTTACCAGAATATTCAGACGAAGTATCATTTACAAACTGATGGCATTGACCAAATCAAATCTCTTCCAGATATTATCCGAGACTTATCAAATAGAACTTTAGGCATCATAATCACGTATCAGAATCATATATATACGAATCTTTATTTCAAACTTAACAGATAAGTGAGTAATCATATTCGGAAGTCAGATTATTAGCCATATTAAGTTATATTAACAAGTTGTTAGAACTATACAACGGAACGTCTTGCGGGCCCACGGGCAAGTACCAAACCGACCCGAGCCCGCCTATGAATGTCGGGGATGTTATACATTAGGGAACCTCCCACGAGCGTTTCGGGGCGATCCGAGCTCATATGTGAAAGATACGGACGTTCGTAGTTTCCGACTCTTTTATGAACATAATCTTTTATGCACATTCATATTCAATCATACAAAGGCATAGAAACCATAATTTGACTACATTATGCATACGGATGTCAAGAAACAAATAAGAATCACGGACATGCTCGGATCGCGGGAGTAGAGTTACCTCGGGGATCATATCATAGCCTATTCATACTAAGACATGCCAAAGAAAGAGAGGTGAGCTTTACATACCTTGGCCGCCCTCTAAACTAATCCACGCTTACGTCTCGGCTTCTCGCGATCTACAAAAATGTCATTGGACACCCAACATTAGCCATAAGCATTAAAGAACCCAATTCCAAGCCGTCACTTCTTCTATGAAAATTTCGGCAGCACCTCCCCTATATATTCACCAACCCCGAGAATTTAACTCGCCAATTATCAACAACAACCAAACCAACAACCATCCAAACAAGATTTAAGAATATTCGAACAATCCACAAAGTATTCAAGACAATTCAAACAATATGCTATGAAACCCGAAACCTTCCAACTTAATGAATACGACAATCATGCGTTTCTTTCTTTCAAATTCTCATACTACGTCAACAATTCCATACATTACCACATTACCTTCATAAATATAAGAAAACATACTAGAATCATATTAACTTTCAAAACAGCCCACAACACTACAACTTCGACATAGGTCATTAAACCTTTATTTTTCATCACATAATCCACAATAAACAACAACCAAATACTACGTAAAATTAGTTCATCATGCTCCCTCCAAAACAGCCCCTACACGGCCACACACACACCACACACCACGGTTCAACACCAACATTGAAGGTTTCATGATTTCCAACCATTTCGACTCTCTACAACCACCAACATGCTAATTAGAATTAATGCATCACTCCTAGACATACAACATACATGCACGGCCAACATCAACATTCATGGCTCAACTTCAACATCCATATTTTCATGATTTTCATTCATTTCCATACTTCACAACATACACAACTCATCTATAACATATGAAAAATAAGATTGAATCATACCTCTTCCATCCATCTCCTCCACCTCTCGGCTAGGACATGTTCTCCAAGGAAGAATGTTTTTCTTGTTCCCACAATTATTCCATGTTGTAGAGGGCCTTCCAATGAGTTGAAAGCTTGAATAAAACACTCTCCATGGTCACCTTTATGGGGCTGGTTCGGCCAGCCCCTCAAAACCGTTTCTCCTCTCTTTTTTTTCTTCATTTTTTTTTCTTGAACTTTCTAGGACTTAGAATGATGAAGTGTGGTCTCCTTAATCATCACACACACTTATATATATATATATATTGGTGGGGCACATGGCCGGTCATGTGCCCCTCTTTTCCCTTTTTTTTAAAAAAATTTTCCTTCCCTCCAAATTTCTCCAAGTTTCATGAAATTTCCAAAAGATGAACATGATGAAAATGACTTAACAAGTCATCTAACTCTACACATATTAATCTTCCATGTAGCCATGGCCCACACTACATGTGGCCTTATTTTTAATGAACTACTAATTTCCAAAATTCCACTTTTAACCCCAAATTTTTATTAATATATCCATCCCATAAAATCATAAAACACTTATGTCCTACAACAAAGTCGGAAAGTAACCTCATCCCTAATTTGTCGCAAATAACTTAAAAATATTCCGACGTACAAAATGCGAGATATAACAAACTGACCTTCTTTGTATCCTTCCATATGCTGTTACTCATGCCTTACATACTTAGTACATTGCTCGTATTGACGTCCCTTCTTGTGGATGCTGCGTTCATGCCCGCAGGTAAACAGGTAGACGCATCTGATCCCTAGAGGCCCCACCAAGAAGCCATATTGGAAGCGCTCCAGCTTGTTCGAGCTTCCGCCAGTTCTGCAGACTCTTTTGTGTACATAATTGGGCGCGGGATTCGGCCCGACTTATGGATATATGTATCTTATTTAGAGGCTCGTGACGTACGTGTACAGTCAAATGTTTGTAGTCCTGCTCGCCTTTATGGATGTATAATCTTTTGGTAAAATCCACTGACACTCGTTCACGAGTATGCTATTGATGATTATGTTGAGTAAGATATGATTGTATCGTCCATATGGCCCACTCAGTAGCACGAATAGAATACATGATAAGAGGTGCCGGTAGGATACTACCGGGCACCCGTCACGGCCTCTGGTGGGGTCGTGACAGATATATATGCCAGTTCGTGTCTAGTGCACCTCCTCAATTTGCGGGCAGGAGATTTGTTCACTCCATTTATTCTAGACCAGGTCAGAGCTCAAGAGTTTTGGGTTACCAGTTTAGAGGTGATTTGAGTAAGAGGAGACCATCGGTACCACGATGCAGCCAGTGTGGTAGATTACATGCGGGTCAGTGTCGCCGAGGCTCAGATGCTTGTTATGCCTACGGTCAGACTAGGCATATGATGCGTGATTGTCCATCGAAGAGTCGTAGAGGTGGACCCAGCCCACACGATCGGTAGCCAGCTCTTCTTCATCTGTGTGCCCTGTGGGGCAAGACTCACATGCGCCATCAGGTCATGGTCGAGGTAGAGGGGGAGCACCCAGTTCGAGTGGCCCTCAGCCCTGTATTTATGCATTAGCCGGGTGACAAGATTTTGAGTCCTCCCCTGACGTTTTCACAGGTATATTATCCGTATTCTCCTATGATTTTTATGCATTGATTGATCCGGGTTCTACTTTATCGTATATCACTCCTTATATTGCTGGTCGTATTGGGGTGAAATCCGAGCCAATTAAGCCTTTTGCGGTGTCTACTCCTGTTAGTGACCCAGTAATAACTAGACAACTATATAAAAATTGTGTGGTTGTGGTGTGCGGTCGTCACACCGTAGCTGACTTGATTGAGCTGGCAATGTCAGATTTTGACGTTATTATGTGCATGGATTGGCTAGCATCCTATTAGGCTAATGTTGATTGTATAACAAAAATGGTTCGATTCCAATTCCCAGGAGAGCTAGTGCTTGAACGGAAAGGTAACACGGCGTCTCCAAGAGGTAGGTTTATTTCCAATCTGAAAGCAAGGAAGATGATTGGTAAAGGTTATATTTATCATCTAGTCCTGTTCCATGACACCGAGGCATAGCCGTCGACCCTTCAATCCGTCCCGGTAGTAAATGAGTTTCCGAATGTATTTCCAGATGAACTTTCAGGTCTTCCACTAGAAAGAGAGATTGATTTTACTATTGATGTGCTGCCGGACACTAAACCTATTGTTATATCTCGCATTTTGTACGTCAGAATATTTTAAGCTGTTTGCAACGAGTTAAGAACAAGGCTATTTTTCCGACTTTGTGTTAAGGCATAAGTCACTTATGATTTTATGGGATGGCAATATAAATAAAAATTTGGGGTTAAAAGTGGAGTTATGGAAATTAGTATTTCATGAAATATGGGACCAAAAATGAATTATGGAAGGTTGAACATTTCATGAAAACTTGGGGCCAAAAGTGAAGATTTGAAAACCCAAAAATTAAAAAAAAAAAAAAAATGGAGGGAGGTGGCGGGCCACATGGTGATGTGAGCCATGGTCACATGTTTAATTATTTAAGGGGTTAAGATGATAATGAAAATCATCTTCATCATTTGTAGCTCAAGAAATTTCAAGAAGAATGGAGAAAGAGAGAGAGGGACCTATTCGGCCAAGGCATGGCTGAATTTGGCCCATGAAAATTTTGATCAAAAAAATTATTTTTCTCCTAGTTTCCTACTAATTAAAAGGTTCTCTACACCATGGAGTAATTGTTGGGACATGCAAACCATCCTTTCTTGCAAAATATAAGCTAGCCGAGTGAAGGAAGTTGGGAGAAGAAGGCATGCTTTAATCTTCTCTTTATTATGTTATGCATGGTTCATGTATGTTGTTAAGTGTGGAAATGAATGAAAATTATGGAAATATGGATGTTAAAGTTGAGCCGTGAAAGTTAAGGTTTGGCCGTGTGTTGTGTGTGTTGTGTGAAGATAGTGAATTAATTGTATATAGCTTGTTTGTATGTTGTTGTGATGTGTAGAAAATGAATGAAACTCATAAGGTGTTGGAGTTGAGGTTGGGCCGTGAACTAGGGGCTGTTTGGTAGGCAAGAAATGAAGTAATGTTATCTAGTATTTTGGTTGTCGTCGATATGAATTCTATGACGTAAAATGAAGTTTTAATGACCCAAGTTGGAGTCATAATCGTGTGGGCTGAATTGGACGATAATGTGACATTGATATGGTTTCTTGAATTTATGAGAATGAAGTTGTAAACGCATGTATTGTTGACATAATTTATGAATGTAGAAGAAAGAAAGGTGTTGGCAAGGTTCTTGTTAAGTTGGGATAGTTTCGGGTGGAGTAGTATATGGTTTGAAGTATTTTGAATATTGTGTGGATTGTTGAAAATGTTCTTGAATCATGTTTGAATGGTTTCGGATTAATACTTGAACGTATGATCAATGAAGTTGAATCGATCGTATGTAGATTATTTGAATATAAATGAAATGTTGTCGAATTGTGTAGAACGGAATTATTGATGTTAGAATGCGTTACCGAATCACTTATGGATATCGTTATCATGCTTGTTGGTTTGGTTGTTGTTGATTTAGCCGAGTTGAATTCTCGGGATGTCCGATTTGTAGGGGAAATGCTTACGAAAATTTCGGTAGAAAAAGTAATGGCGTGGAATTGGATTCTTCGATGTTTATGACTAATATTCAATATTTATTGACGTGTGTGTAGACCTTGGAGAGTCGAGACTTGAATTCGGATTGGCTTGGGAAGTGGCTAAGGTATGTAAAGCCCGCCCCTTCTTTCGTTGGCATGTCTTAGTTAAGAATAAGTTATGACACGAATTACGAGGTAACTCTACTCTTGCGGTCCGAGCATGTTTATGATTCATATTTGTTCCTGACACTCATATTCTTAATGTAGTCAAATTATGATTTCTATGTTTTTCGCATGAATGGATTTCAAAGATTGCATAAAAGTTGGTTTTCAAAAAAGAGTTTGTTTCATAAATGATTCAAACTACGAACGTCCGTAACTTTCACGAGAAGGCTCGGACCGCTTCGATATGCTTGTAGGAAGTTCCATAATGACTAATGTCCGTAACATTCCGAGCAGGCTCGGATGGATTTGACATATGATTATGATCTTTATGATACTCCATTGTGCTTATAATATACGATATGTTTCCGAATAATGTCCAAAAGCTTTTTGATGTAACTATTGTCCGGATTTCGAATGACGATTCATTATGATTACTTCAGTGAGTCTGTGATTATGATTTTATATGCATATGGTTTCCCACTACTCTACTCGTGCAAGCTCAATATGTCCTTCACCGAGTCCCGGGCCGGGTACGCATTCGTGCAGCTTCTCTGCATTGTTCACCGAGTCCCTCCCTAGAGGGCCGGGTACGCTATATATATGTATATGTATGATGATATGATGACGTGATGAGATGGGAATGGCGGCCAGGATGGCATACCGAGTCCCTTGCTAGCGGGGCCGGGTACGTTATTCACCGAGTCCCTCACTAGAGGGCCGGGCACGGTATGTATATATGTATATCCGCATGCATACATGATTATGATATGATTTCACTCACCGAGCCCCTCACTAGAGGGCCGGGTACGGTATATATGTACAATGATATGATTTTACTCACCGAGTCCCTCATTAGAGGGCCGGGTACAGTATATATGTACGATAATATGATGATACGATTATGATATGAGTTATCTACTGATTTATGTATATGTATGACAAATGTTTTTCGAAAGGCAAGCCTTATGATTTTTCCGTACTCTTTACTTCAGTGTGATCCCGCTTACTACATTTCATGCTTTACATACTCAGTACATATTCCGTACTGACACCCTTTCTTCGGGGGCTGCGTTTTATGCCGCGCAGGTACACCCAGATGAGTTGATGACATTAGCAGAAGATGTTCTAGCGGGATTGGCGAGCTCCACTTTCTCCGGAGTGCGGCCGAGTCAGAGTATTATGCTGTGGTTTTATGTTCTGTGTTAGAGACTTTGCAGACAGTGTCGTGGGTATAAGATGTCGATTATGTAAGCGGCTATGTAAGCCGAAGTGTTATTCTGCATTGTATTATAAGTTCTGTATGTTTTCACATGTTATAAGTTCTTTTTGATTTGAGAAAGTTAAAGAGCGTATTATTCTTCGAAAAATTTCCGCTATGCATGTGTGTCATGATTTGAGAGCCAGCGTGAGTATGAATATTATGTGAGTCCGCGGGTTCGCTCGGCCCTAACTAAGGGTCAGGTGCCCATCATGCCCTAACGGAAATTAGGGTGTGACAAATTGGTATCAGAGCGGTTCGTCCTAGGGGTTGTCTGCAAAGTCGTGTCCGGTAGAGTCCTGTTTATGGTGTGAAGCGCGCCACATTTATAAACAGGAGGCTACGGGGCATCTAGGATGGTTACTCTTCTTTGACATCATAGATCGTGCCGTAGAGCCAAGAATAGGAAATGAGATTCCCGACACCGATCTTTGACTTCAGCAGTGAAATGGCACTGACGGAAGAAAGCGACTAGCGACATTGGAAGCTACGAAGTACGCAGGTAAGCAAAGGTATGCAAGACATATGTCAGGTAAGATATCGAAGTACGATTGAAATACGAGCTGAAGGACAAAAGAGAAAGTAAACAAGAAAGTGTAACAGGTGCTGTTTGAGTTGGGCATACGCGGTGTGTTTATTAATTTTTGTACTGTCGATGATGTTGGGAGCCCTGTGAGGCTGTGATATGATATGATATGCGTATATATATGTTGGCCCTGTGAGGCATTGTTGGTATTTCCTGTGTACAGGTTTTGAGATAGTGACAGTTACAGAGGAGACTCTGCCGAAATTTTTCCAGAAATAAAGAAAGAAGGAGATTTAGGTTTGTGATATGTCTGGAGACGGGGTCGTGCCAATAGTAATGAAAAAAAATTTGACTAATATACGAGCGCAACCGACCTCGGGGAAGAAGTTAGTCGCGGAATTGGGGATAAGAATAATTAGAAGGTTGATGCCGATACGGTGAAATGAATTTGGAAAAGACTTGTAGCCTTAAAAGTCGATCGTGATAGAGTGCTATTTAAGGTGCCGACTGAGTTAATAAGCAGGGACGAATCACGATGAGCTAATAGTTAAAGGAAGTAATAGTACGGAGATTGTGACGGGTATGAATGTATAGATAAGACAGCCTGTGAGATGTTAAGAATAAAGTGGGCCGTAAAAGGGTAAAGGATTAAGAAGTGTTATATTATCGGGTTGATTACGAACAGGATGTAATATGAATACAGCGAGGATCAATGGAAATAAGTAAAGCCTAATGAGAAAGCGGCTAAAGCTATAACGTGGTCTACGTAGCTAGAATATAAAAGTAAGGGGGAAACGGAAAAGTGAGCTATAGAGCGAATAAGCGAGACTTATCAAGTTTTGTAAAGGGAGTTTGGAATAAGCATTATACGATAGTGGAAATGATAGTGAGCGTAAAAAAAAAATGGGTAATCGGAAGGAGAGAATGGGAAGAGAGCAAGATAACAGTATAATAAAAAACCGAAAGGTAATCATATCCATGGGTGAAAACCGAATGACACCACTCACTTGCCTCGCTTATCCGCTACTATTCATACCGTATGCTCATAATCATATAAAACTCGTCATTTTCTCGAAATACATTAGCTTTTATAAACATAAGCCCTCGGCTATCAAAATAATATATACATGCATATACATACAAGCCATGGGACCGTACTACCCACACCGCGTATCTACGAGCCTCTATTAGAATATCGGACATCCGGACGGGACAGACCCCGTCATGCCCAAAACATGAATATACGTATATATACCAAAAGAGAATTCTGTGGCACTTCAGAAAAATAGAGTGCTCTCAAATCAGCTGCTAGCTCCTATGAGTCTGGATCACCTCCCTGTCTACCTGTGGGCATGAACACAGCGTCCGAAGAAAAGGACGTCAGTACGAATATTGTACTGAGTATGTAAGGCTTAAACGATAATAAGATGTCAATAAAATAAGGAGGCATCAATGAGGAGCAATCTGTGACTGACTGAATCGTAAAGGAAGTAATACATGCTAGCTTACTTTCATACTCATCATCATATCATATATGCATAAGTGTATAAGCTGCCCGACCATGTAGGTGCGGTGTGATATTTAATAACATTAGCAATAGCATTAGCACCGCGTCCCGTGCCTCCCGCGTCCGGGTATCATCTCATGCCGTCCACTAGTGGCGCCGCCCATGCCATTTGGCCATGGTGTATACCGCCCGGCCGTATAGGCGCGGTGTGATATCATCATATGCTCATTACAACATGCTCATTATATGCTCATCATAATACATTTATCATAACTCATCATAACATGCTTATCATAATATGCTTATAGCAATACATACATAGAGACTCATAGATAATCATACTTCATCGGGGTGACGTAAGGTCGTGGACCCCGATGTCATTTTGAGCATTCATAAATATTCTTCCTCACCTTGAAGGAACAAGCATAAGGTGAGTGTACATAGTGATCAATATCATTAGGTTACATATATTACATCACTCACTCCTTAGGAGCATCATATCGTAGGCTATGACATTTCTAGACTTTAGCTTACTATCCTCCCATCGTATTCATCTTATATTTCTTATCTCGTATAGCCATTCATGAGAGAGGACTCTTAACTTTCTTGGAGGTGGAACATTTATAGTAAAAGAGGAATTTCATGCCATAGGACTCATGCCTTAGGAAGAAAGGATTTGCCTCACATACCTTTGCCGCTTTACTATTCTATTGCTCGCTTGTGCTCCTTAAATGCACTCGTATACCTTCAATGGAATTCGTATCGACATTAGTTATATAATCGGGAAAACATGTTCTCTAAGCTATAGAAATTTGGGCAGCATCTCCTTTGTTTATACCACTTTCCGCCATATTTCATATCAACTCCCAACATTCATAATAATCATCACAATATCGCTAACAACAATCGTCATTCATTCATATGATTCGCATTTCATAATTCACCTCAATTTCCCATAACTATGACTAAAATCCATCATCGTACTCTTTCGTATCCAATACTCATTTCATGTTCTATAGGTCATTTATAACACATTTATATCATCAACATATTCATTTCCATGATTCAATTCACTACTAATCACTAATAACATTTTTCATCCATTTAATGACCCATTTGTGGTGCTTTTCTATAATCCATGAATCTCAATTTAACAATACTTCAAATAGCATGTAAGGGTCATGAAACTTACCTTAGAAATAGTAGAGAAATAGTCCTTGAATGGTGATTCACCTCTTAGCACAAAACCCTAGTTCATCTCTCCTTGGATTTCTTGACCTTAATAGCTTTAATGGAGTTTCTTAGGCTTGATTCTCCTCAAATCTTGTTATCAATCCTTGATCTCCTTAGTTTTCTTGTGGATGAAATGTTTGGAAGGTTCTAGAGGTGTGGAGGGGTTGAAGACGTGAATGGAAATGAAATAAATGAAGTGAGATCACATTTAAAGACTTGGAACATCTTCAGTCATCGGGACTTCCACGGACTGTTCCACGGTCCGTGGAACCCAGTGTTGGTCGTGAAACTGGTCGTGGTTCATGACCAGCTGACCATCCTTTCTGCTGGCAGTTCCACGAACCATTCCACGGTCCGTGGAACATTATATGGGCCGTGGAAGTGGTCGTGGAAATCACTGCTTCCGCCAAAGTTGTTCTCGTCGTTTTGTTTGATCTCCAATCCTTATGGAACCTTCTTAGCACTTGTTTACCACTTCATTATGAATCTAGGGGATGTTATAAACTCTTCTCCATAATAACCTTGAGGCATCAATGACTCAATACTCCTAGTTTGCATCCAACACACTAACTTATAACTCGATTCCCTTAACAACTTTCTCTCTTCAAGTCTAATATCTTTGAAATTCTTAATTAGCATCATCACATACTAGTTCTTACTTGTCCAAACCTCATATACATCGTACCCCTCATTAGTCTATCCACTGTACGCTTAAGGGGAAATTTTCAAGGTGTAACATTCTTCCCCCTTTTGGAACATTCGTCCCCGAATGTTAGATCATCGGGAATTCTAGAAAAATTTCGCCGCAGTTTCCCTATAATATGGCGATACCATCTGTCACAACAACCCATAATATCATTGCCTCACGGTGGCTACAACACAATAGCAATATAGATCGGCCACACACGACCCATATACATAGAAGTAAAGCGTACATACCTTATCATCTCGTCGTCTCATCATAAGCCTCTTCGGGGGGGCCGAAATAAGTGCGGATATGTAGATTTCATTCTCTCTTCGCTTCCCATGTCATCTCTTCTCGATTGTTATTTCGCCATAAGACTTTAACCGAAACTAGTTCTTTATTTCGTAGCTTTCGCACTTGCCGTCTAATATGGCAATAGGTACTTCTTCATAGGCTAGCTTTTCCGTAATCCGAACATCATCTCGGCACAATCTTTGTGGGATCTCCCACACATTTGCGGAGCATAGAGACATGAAAATCTCTGGGTGAACTAATTCAAGCTCGGAAGGCAACTCTAATTCATAGGCTACTTGACCCACCTTGCGGATAATTTTGTAGGGTCCAATGTATCGAGGACTCAACTTCCCTTTCTTACCAAATCTCATCACCCCTTTCATCGGTGATACTTTCAAGAACACCCAATCATTGACTTGAAATTCTAAATCTCGCCGGCGATTATCCGCATAAGATTTTTGGCGACTTTGGGTCGTCAATAATCGATCTCGGATCACCTTGACTTTTTCTACCGCTTGCCGAATCAATTCGGGCCTATTAATTGTACTTCTCCGACATCAAACCATCCAATCGGGGATCTACATTTCCTTCCATATAACGCTTCATACGGAGCCATTTGAATACCGGAATGATAACTATTATTGTAGGCAAATTCGATTAGGGGTAAGTGGTCATCCCAACTACCACCAAAATCTAAAACACATGCCCTTAGCATATCTTCCAAGGTCTGAATAGTACGCTCGGCCTGTCCGTCAGTCTGTGGATGGAATGCTGTACTGAACTTCACTTGAGTACCTAGACCTTCTTGGAAGGATTTCCAAAACTTAGCCGTAAATTGTGCTCCTCTCGTCGTGATGATAGATATTGGAATACCATGAAGCCTTACAATCTCCTTAAGGTATAACCCGGCATAATCTTCACCGAGTATGTAGTCCCGATCGGGAGAAAATGAGCGCTTTTGTGAGTCTCGTCTACGATCACCCATATAGAATCATACTTGCCTCGGGAGCGGGGCAATCCTACAATAAAATCCATATTGATTACTTCCCATTTCCATGTAGGAATTTCCATTGCTTGTAATAACCCTCCGGCTTCGATGTTCTATCTTCACTTGCCGACAATTTGGACACCGGGCTACAAATTTCGCTATGTCTCTTTTCATGCCATCCCACCAATACATCAATTTAAGATCATGATACATCTTTGTCGTTCCTGGATGAATAGAATACCGGGAGTAGTGAGCTTCTTCTAGAATTCGGCGGCGTAGTTCCGCCACATCCGGAACACATAATCTATTCTGGTACCTGAGAACCCCATCTGTCGAGACTTCAAATGGTGACCTTTCTTTTGGAAATTTCACACCTTTATAATACTCTAATTTGGGATCCTCGTATTGTCGCTCTTTTATTCTCGAATCCAAGGACGAAAGCGTGGGATTATTGATTCTAACTCCTGCATCGCCTGAATCACTTATTCGTACTCCAAGGTTAGCTAGCTGATGGAGCTCATGAACCATTTCTTTCTTTTCTGGAGGAACTTCACATAAGCTACTCATTGATCGGCGGCTAAGCGCATCCGCTACTACATTTGCCTTTCCGGGTGGTATAAGATATTCACATCATAATCTTTCAATAATTCTAACCACCGCCTCTCGTCGCATTCAACTCCTTTTGTTTGAAAATATATTGAAGGCTCTTATGATCCGTATAGATATCAACATGTACGCCATACAAATAATGTCTCCACATTTTCAATGCGTGAATAATCGCGGCCAATTCAAGATCGTGAGTTGGGTAATTCTTTTCATGCTTTTGTATTTCCTCGAAGCATATGCAATGACTTTTCCATGCCGCATTAACACACATCCTAGTCCAACTCCGGAAGCATCACAATACACAACATAGCCATCCGGCCCTTCCGGGAGTGTTAAGACCGGAGCCGAGGTTAACTCGTCCTTCAACTCTTGGAAGCTACGCTCACAAGCGTCATTCCACCGAAACTTTGCCGACTTCCGGGTTAGCTTCGTCAATGGGGCCGAGATAGATGAAAAGCCCTCTACAAATCTTCTATAATAGCCTCGGCCAATCCCGTAAAACTACGAACTTCCGTCGGCGTCGTAGGCCTTGGCCACGTCTTAACAGCTTCTATTTTCTGAGTATCAACTCTAATGCCATCATCCGAAATCACATGGCCCAAGAATGTCATAGAATTTAGCCAAAACTCGCACTTTGAAAATTTAGCATACAACTCCCGAGTTCGGAGAATTCCAAGAACAATTCGCAAGTGGTCTGCATGTTCCGATTCTGTGCGAGAGTACACCAGAATATCATCAATGAAGACTATCACAAACAGATCCAAGAGGGGCCTGAATACATTATTCATTAAATTCATAAACACCGCCGGTGCATTAGTTAGCCCAAATGACATTACTCGGAATTCATAATGGCCATATCTTGTTCTAAAAAGTCTTGGGAATATCTTCTTCTCTCACTCGTACTTGATGATAACTCGACCTCAAATCTATCTTTGAAAACCACTTGGCACCCCGAAGCCGATCAAATAAATCATCGATTCTTGGGAGAGGATACCGTTCTTCATCGTCACTTTATTCATTTGTCTATAATCAATACACATTCGTAGGGAGCCATCTTTCTTTCTCACAAATAAAGCGGCGCTCCCCACTGAGATGAACGGGTCGAATAAACCCCTTGTCAAGCAAATCTTTCAGCCGGGCCTTTAACTCCTTTAATTCTCACGGAGCCATCCGATAAGGAGGAATAGAAATGGGTTTAGTATCCGGCAACACATCAATGGCGAAGTCAATTCTCTCTTTTCGGAGGAAGGCCTGGAAGTTCATCGGGAAATACGTCCGGGAACTCATTCACTACCGGGACAGATCGGAAAGTAGGGGACTCTGCTTCCGTATCGTGAACTCGAACTAAATGATAAATATAGCCTTTAGCTATCATCTTTCTTGCCTTGAGATAGGAAATAAACCTACCCTTTGGAGTCGCTGTATTACCCTTCCATTCACGCACGGGCTCTCCCGGAAATTGGAACCGAACTAATTTCATGCGACAATCAACATTGGCATAGCAGGAGGCCAACCAATCCATACCCATTATAACATCGAAATCTAACATTTCAAGCTCAACTAGATCAGCCTTGTCTGACGACCACATATCACAATTATACAATCTTTATATACTTGCTTAGCTATTACGGGATCACCAACCGGAGTGGATACCTCAAAAGGTTTGATCGGCTCGGGTTTCACCCCAATGCGACTTGCAACATATGGAGTAATATATGATAACGTAGATCCCGGATCTATCAATGCATACACATCATAAGAGAGCACAGTCAATATACCTGTAACTACATCTGGGGAGGACTCAAGATCTTGCCGTCCGGCTAATGCATATAAGCGGTGCTGGGTGGCACCTGAAGTAGATACTCCCCCTCGGCCTCTACCTCGGCCTGCTGGAGTCTGAGAAGTCTGCCCTGTAGGACGTACTGAAGAAGATCCTGCTACTGATCCTGTGGGCTGGGTCCTAGCTCTGCCACTCATCGACGGGCAATCTCTCATCATGTGCCCTACCCGGCCGCAAGCATAACAAGCGTCTGAACCCTGGCGGCACTGTCCGTAATGTAATCTACCGCACCGACCGCATCGCGGCACCGGAGGTCTCCTCTCGACCGTGGTCACCCCGACCGTGGACCGGGGGCCCTTGAACTCGGCCCCGTCCCGATCGGAAAGAGCGATCAAATCTTTCGTCCGCATACCGGGGAGGTGCACTAGTCGCCGACCGGCTCGAGTGCCTAGAAAATGTCGCCTCGATCCCCTCTATAATCACGGCCCGTGCCCATAGATCTAGCTCTTTTGCTCGGCCCTCTATCAACATCACGTTCACCTCTTTGTGGAGGTTGTTGCCCTTCAAGATTTTGAGCATGGGCCCGAACGCGGAAATGTCCATCCCGTCTTGTAACGAAGCCGTTAGGCAATCCTTGAACAAATGTGGCCCTAGGCCACTCACAAACTCCGTACACTCGTCGCCCATATCGGCCACCATCGTAGGAGCATATCTAGCCAAGGAATTAAATTGAAGGCTATATTCTCGGGCGCTCATATTCCCCTGCTTCAAATTCAAGAATCTATCCGCTCTAGCTCGGCGGACCTCGGGTGGCAAATAGTGACGAATGAAGGCATCAACAAACTCTTGCCACACGGGAGGAGGCGCATTTTCTTGCCTCGACGCTCTCCAATTATTGTACCATAAAAAACCGCCACATCTCGAGTCTATATGAAGCTAACTCCACCGACTCGGCCTCGAGGCATGAATAACCCGCAACGTTCTTAGCATCTCATTAATGAAGCCTTGTGGATCTTCATTCGGTTTTGACCCGAAGAATTTCGGAGGATTTAGGCTCATGAAGTCACGGGCTCTCGTACTAGCTGAGCGATCACTCGGTCCCACATTCTGTCGTTGTGCCTGAGCGGCAACCAACTGCGTCAATAAATTAATAGCTTCGGTCACTTGTTGACCCGAAGTAGCCGGTGGAGGAACTGGAATAGAAGCCCCTTCCGTAATAGGAGGAGTAGTGGAGGCACTAGGTGAAGCCTCATGATGTGACTCTCCCTCCTCAACATTCATAGGCGGCTCTCTATCTGCCCGCCTTTTTGTCGTTGTCTTGCCCTTCTGGGCGGCTTTAGCTTTTGGCGGCATTTCTGAAATCACAACATACTCATTAGGGAGGAATTTCATCTTATACTTGGCTCTATCACACGATCTCATATGAAGAAAAATGGTCATTTTTCCTAAATGCCCTGTAGCCTCTTGTTTATTAGCGTGGCGCGCAACACACCATAAACAAGACTCTACTAGACACGGCTCGTAGACACTTCCTAGGACCGAACCGAAAGCTCGATACCACTTCGTCACGACCCGAGCTACGGGCCGCGACGGTATCGGGGGCTAACCACCGAACACCACTCACTTGCCTCGCTATCTCGCTACTATTCATACCGTATGCTCGTAATCATATAAAACCGTCATTTTCTCGAAATACATTAGCTTTTATAAACATAAGCCCTTCGGCTATCAAAATAATATATACATGCATATACATACAAGCCATGGGACCGTACTACCACACACCGCGTATCTACGAGCCTCTATTAGAATAGTTATGCATCCGGACGGGACAGATCATGTGTTATACCCCGCGTTTTCCAGCATGAGTTTGACATGTACCTCATCATAGTAATGGGATGTTTTTGAAAGGCACAAGCCATGGAGAGTACGTAACGACGAAGAAAAGGGTGAATTACGATCTCGTAAGTCGTAATCGGGAAAGAATATTTTGAAACACGGTAACATGACCATTATTAGTGTAATAAGTGATAAATATCATGTATGGAGAATTTTGGAATATTTCGGGATTGAGCAAATTGAAAAAAATAAATTCGACAAAAATTTGAGAAACGCGGGACGGATTTTAGTCAACTTTGGAGGCGCATATCTCATAGTATATGTGGAGTTTTAAGGTGTTTCAAAATCCTAAAATGAAGTTCGTCGAGTCTAGTTTGTAATACAACAAACCGTTCATTGATAGGACATCGGAGAGAGAATTATAGACGTTACAAACTGAACTGTCGACGCAAAAATTTTCTCATGGTACCGCTACGGTACTGCTACAGTATCAGTGCACAGTAAACCGACTTCAGCAGTCCGTTTTAAGGGACAAAAATCTCATTTTTTTTCATCCAAAAGTTCCAAAACTTTCCAGAAAAATTCAGCAACAAAAAAGGGAGCAAATATACCTCACAAAAAGAGGATTTTGAGTGAAATTTCAAGTAATGAAGTACCAATCGAAGTCTTGCATTCGATAGTCACGAATATAATTTCATTTGGAATTAGAGGAGCATGGGAACAAGAAAATGTTGAAGAAGGTAAGTTTTAATCCTCTTTTCACATGTTATGGATGGTTTATATGTGTTGTGGTGTGTGGAAATTCATGAAATATGGTATGTTGAAGTGAAGCCGTGTAGGTGTTGGTTATGTTGGAGTGATGAACTAATTTTTATTTAATATTTTGGTTGTTGTTGATATGGATTCCATAATGAAAATGATGGTTTATGAATTTGGAAGAAAAACATGTATTGTTGTTGTTCTTATGGCATTTGGAAGTTTCGGGTGGAATAGTATAGTGGTTGGGTTGTTTGGAATATTTTGCGGATTGTTTAAAGTGTTCTTGAATATTGTTTGAATGGTTTCGGATTAGTAATTGAATGTGTAAGCGTTGGTGTTAGTTTGGTTATATGCGGTTGAATTGAATATAAGTGAATGTCGTTGCATTATGTGAAAGAAGGTTGTTAATGTTAGAATGCATTTTGAATTAATGATTGATGTTGTTAGAATGGTTGTTGGTATTGTTGTTGATAATATTGGCCGAGTTGAATTCTCGGGGTTGTTGCATTTATAAGGGAAATGCTGCCCAAATTTCTGCGAGAATTTGGTATTCGTTTGGAATCGGGTCCCTAAATGCTCTTAGCTAATATTTGATTCTTAATGGCATATTGTAGAGCTTGGAAAGTTCGCGACGTAAGATTGGATTAGCTTCGAGAATAGACGAGGTATGTGAAGCTTACCCTTCTTTTCTTTTGGCATGTCTTAGACGGGATTAAGGTATGACACGATTTGTGCCTGGGGTAATTCCATTCTTAAGTTTCGAGTATGTTTGTGATTCATATTTGCTTTTGATGTTGGTATCCTTAGCATGGTCAGGCTATGGTTCATGTGTTTTTGATATGGTTGAGTTTGAAATGTGGTGGAAACGATTCTTATTTGTTTCTTGATATTCGTATCCTTAATGCGGTCGAGTTATGATCCTTATGACTTTTGTATGATTAAATTTTCAAGGTTGCCAAAGAGTTTTGTTTTCAAAAGAGATTTGTTCTTAAACGATTTCGAAACTACGAACGCCCGTAACTTTCAAGGAAGGGCTCGGATCACTTTGATACTTTCGTAAATGACTTTATGACGAGTAATGACTTAAATTTTCATAGGCGGGCCCGGATTGGGTTGACGCTCGTCCGTGGGTCCCGCGATCTTCTATGTTGGTTCTAATGACCTAGTTTCGAAAGAATCCAATCTGACTACCTTCCGACCCCCGAGTATGATTACTTATCTATCTGTTGAGTTTGAAATAAGGATTTTTATGCTTATGACTTTGATACGTGAATATGGTTTCGGAAGTTCGGTTTGATATATTCAAAGTGATATTCGGGAGGAAATCGATTTGACTCGTTTTGGCTTACAAATGATGGGTCGTTTGATTAACCTATTAAGTCTTTGAAAATATTTTTAAAGCTGTATTTGGTTACTTGTGATTCGCTCGTGCATTTTGTTGTTACATTTTTTGCCGAGTCCGGGCGGTATGTGTGATATTGTCGGGCCGGATACTTGACCCTTGGTCGCTGACATGACATTTGGATTCTTGCCCATCGCGGCATGTGTATGTGTGATATTGTCCGCTGGATACTTGACCATTTGTGACGACAATGGATTCTTGGCAGCGGCATGTGTATGTGTGATATTGTCCATTGGATACTTGACATGATGGTGTGACATGACTAGGCCGGATTATATGTGTGTATGTGATATTGTTTGGATTCTTGTGTGTATGTGTATGTGTGATATTACCGGGTACTTGTCCGCGGTATGTTGTGTGATATTGAACCGGGTACTTGTCCGCGGTATGTTGAGTGATATTGACGGGTTCCTGGCCGCGGTATGTGTACGTGTGATATGACATAAATCGGGTTCTGGCCGCGGTATGTGTATGTGTGGTATTGACAAATGGGTATTTGACCGCGGTATGTTGAGTGATATTGAAAATAAACACTTTGGTATTTTGGATTGGCACTTACTTTCGTCCAACTTGTTTCGATTATGACTCAGATTTGTTTTGTTGTACTACGCTTTGGAATACGAAGTATGATGTGGTATGATATACGTATCGGAAATTTCGGTTAATGTCACCATATGATATGTTCTATTTCCGTATATGTGAGACATGAATGTTTTTCCAAAAGAAAGTTAAGTAAGTATTTTGGCATTTCGATGGTTATATTTGTCTTAACATACCGCTTATGTATGATTTGTACTCGGATGCAAGCACTTTGGTTTTCCGAGTTGTCATGCTCACTTACATTCGTACTTCGCACTTCGATTATGACTTCGTTTTGACCTTTACATATATATTTGCATAACATATTCCAATGCGACCCCTTTTCTTCAAAGTTGCGTTTCATGCCGCGTGGTACCCACAGATGAGTAGATGATGTTAGCAGAGATGTTCCGGCGGGATTGGCGAGCTCCATTTCCTCCGGAGGCCGCCGAGTCCAGTGCGTTTGTGTGATATCCGAGATGTTGGTAGAGACTTTGTCATTATGTCGTGTGCGTGATATGTCAGTTTTGTAATCGGCTATGTAGGCCGATACATTATTATGCATTATATTACAGATTTATTGTGACTACGGATTTTATTTGATTTGAAGAGATGAAAGGCGTGTATGTTTTCCGAAAAAATTTCACCGTGCTTATGTTATGTTTTGTGGGCCCAAAGATGGCTATGAGTATTATGAGAGTCAAAGTGGGTTCGCTACACCCTATATAAGGGTCGGGTGCCCATCACACCCTATCGGATTAAGGGTGTGATAAATTGGTATCAGAGCAGTTCGTCCTAGGGGTTGTCTGCAAAGTCGTGTCCAGTAGAGTCTTGTTTATGGCGTGTTGCGCGCCACATTTATAAACAGGAGGCTACGGGGCATTTAGGATGGTTACTCTTCTTTCACCCGAGATCGTGCCATAGAGCCAAGCCACGGGAAATGAGATTCCCGATACTAACTTTTGATTGCGGTGAAGAATGGCATAGACGAAGGAAGTGATCGACGATATTGGAAGTTACAAAGTACGCGAGTAAGCAAAGGTATGACGGTATATGTCGGGTAAGATATTGAGATATGATCGAAATGTAAAGTTGAAAACCGAAAAGGAAAGTGAATAAGAAAGTGTAATATATTTGAGTTGGGCATACGAGGTACATTTTGTCATTTTCGTATGATTATTGATATTGGGAAAAACGTGAGGCTGTGATATGATATGATATGTGTATATGTATGTTATTTTTGTGAGGCATTGTTGGTATTTCTGCGTGCGGAGTTTTGAGATAGTGACAATTACGGAGGAAACTACTGCCCGAAATTTTTCAAAAAAAAAAAAAAAGAAAAGAAAATGAGATATGGGTTTGTAATATGACTTGAAAGGTCGTGCCGATAGTAATAGTGAGATTAAGACAAGAGTACGAGAGGAAAAGAATTGTGATGTATATGAACGTATTGATAAGATAGCTTGTGAGCTATTAAGGATAAAGTTGATCAGAAAGGGTAAAAAGGTTAAGGAGTGGTACACTATGAGATCGAATACGAACGGGACAATGTGAATATAATGAAGATTGTTATGAAATTAAGAAAAGCCTAGGGAGAAGATGACTTGGGAAGCTGAAAAGACGATGAAAAAAGAAATATGGTTAGGAGATGAGACGATATGTCATGGTAATAAAGGAAACCCCCCGAGATCTTTATAAGACCCTATGCGGCTAGTTGAACATTCGAGGACGAATGTTCTAAAGGGAAGGATGTTATACCCCGCGTTTTCGAGCATGAGTTTGACATGTACCTCATCATAGTAATGGGATGTTTTGAAAGGCACAAGCCATGGAGAGTACGTAACGACGAAGAAAAAGGGTGAATTACGATCTCGTAAGTCGTAATCGGGAAAGAATATTTTGAAACACGGTAACATGACCATTATTAGTGTAATAAGTGATAAATATCATGTATGGAGAATTTTGGAATATTTCGGGATTGAGCAAATTGAAGAAAATAAATTCGACGAAAATTTGAGAAACGCGGGACGGATTTTAGTCAACTTTGGAGGCACATATCTCATAGTATATGTGGAGTTTTAAGGTGTTTCAAAATCCTAAAATGAAGTTCGTCGAGTCTAGTTTGTAATGCAACAAACCGTTCATTGATAGGACATCGGAGTAGAGAATTATAGACGTTACAAACTGAACTGTCGACGCAGAAACAGGGCGCTACAGTACCTCTACAGTACTGCTACAGTACCGCTACAGTACTGCTACAGTACTGTAGCTACAGTAAACCGACTTCAGCAGTCCGTTTTAAGGGACAAAAATCTCATTTTTTTTCAGCCAAAAGTTCCAAAACTTTCCAGAAAAATTCAGCAACAAAAAAGGGAGCAAATATACCTCACAAAAAGAGGATTTTGAGTGAAATTTCAAGTAATGAAGTATCAATCGAAGTCCGGGCAGCGCATAGTCACGAATATAATTTCATTTGGAATTAGAGGAGCATGGGAACAAGAAAATGTTGAAGAAGGTAAGTTTTAATCCTCTTTTCACATGTTATGGATGGTTTATATGTGTTGTGGTGTGTGGAAATTCATGAAATATGGTATGTTGAAGTGAAGCCGTGTAGGTGTTGGTTATGTTGGAGTGATGAACTAATTTTTATTTAATATTTTGGTTGTTGTTGATATGGATTCCATAATGAAAATGATGGTTTATGAATTTGGAAGAAAAACATGTATTGTTGTTGTTCTTATGGCATTTGGAAGTTTCGGGTGGAATAGTATAGTGGTTGGGTTGTTTGGAATATTTTGCGGATTGTTTAAAGTGTTCTTGAATATTGTTTGAATGGTTTCGGATTAGTAATTGAATGTGTAAGCGTTGGTGTTAGTTTGGTTATATGCGGTTGAATTGAATATAAGTGAATGTCGTTGCATTATGTGAAAGAAGGTTGTTAATGTTAGAATGCATTTTGAATTAATGATTGATGTTGTTAGAATGGTTGTTGGTATTGTTGTTGATAATATTGGCCGAGTTGAATTCTCGGGGTTGGTGTATTTAGGGGAAATGCTGCCCAATTTTTAGAATTTGGTATTCGTTTGGAATCGGGTCCCTAAATGCTCTTAGCTAATATTTGATTCTTAATGGCATATTGTAGAGCTTGGGAAGTTCGCGACGTAAGATTGGATTAGCTTCGAGAATAGACGAGGTATGTGAAGCTTACCCTTCTTTTCTTTTGGCATGTCTTAGACGGGATTAAGGTATGACACGATTTGTGCCTCGGGGTAATTCCATTCTTAAGTTTCGACTATGTTTGTGATTCATATTTTCTTTTGATGTTGGTATCCTTAGCATGGTCAGGCTATGGTTCGTGTGTTTTTGATATGGTTGAGTTTGAAATGTGGTGGAAACGATTCTTATTTGTTTCTTGATATTCGTATCCTTAATGCGGTCGAGTTATGATCCTTATGACTTTTGTATGATTAAATTTTCAAGGTTGCCAAAGAGTTTTGTTTTCAAAAGAGATTTGTTCTTAAACGATTTCGAAACTACGAACGCCCGTAACTTTCAAGGAAGGGCTCGGATCACTTTGATACTTTCGCAAATGACTTTATGACAAGTAATGACTTAAATTTTCATAGGCGGGCCCGGATTGGGTTGACGCTCGTCCGTGGGTCCCGCGACCTTCTATGTTGGTTCTAATGACCTAGTTTCGAAAGAATCCAACCTGACTACCTTCCGACCCCCGAGTATGATTACTTATCTATCTGTTGAGTTTGAAATAAGGATTTTTATGCTTATGACTTTGATACGTGAATATGGTTTCGGAAGTTCGGTTTGATATATTCCCGAGTGATATTCGGGAGGAAATCTGATTTGACTCTTCGTTTTGGCTTACAAATGATGGGTCGTTTGATTAACCTATTAAGTCTTTGAAAATATTTTAAACTGTATTTGGTTACTTGTGATTCTGCTCGTGCATTTTGTTGTTACATATTCTTGGACGCGGCATGTGTATGTGTGAAATTGTCCGCTGGATACTTAAGTGAGGCTGTGACACGTATGTGTGTATGTGATATTGTGGTACACCTAGATTCTTGGCCGCGGTATGTGTATGTGTGATATTGCCGCTGGGTACTTGTCCGCGGTATGTTGTGTGATATTGCCGCTGGGTACTTGTCCGCGGTATGTTGAGTGATATTGACCGCTGGGTTCCTGGCCGCGGTATGTGTACGTGTGATATTGACCGCTGGGTTCCTGGCCGCGGTATGTGTATGTGTGGTATTGACCGCTGGGTATTTGACCGCGGTATGTTGAGTGATATTGAAAATAAACACTTTGGTATTTTGGATTGGCACTTACTTTCTGTATTTCTGTTTCGATTATGACTCAGATTTGTTTACTGTATCGTCTGCTTTGGAATACGAAGTATGATGTGGTATGATATACGTATTCTGGAATGGAATCAGTCGGTTAATGTCAGCTCATATGATATGTTCTATTTTCCGTATATGTGAGACAGGAATGTTTTTCCAAAAGAAAGTTAAGTAAGTATTTTGGCATTCTGATGGTTATATTTGTCTTCTGTACCGCTTATGTATGATTTGTACCTCGGATGCAAGTACTTTGGTTTTCCGAGTTGTCATGCTCACTTTCCGTACTTCGCACTTCGATTATGACTTCGTTTTCGTACCTCCTGCTTTGCATACTCGGTACATATTAAAATGCCGACCCCTTTCTTCGGGGGTCTGCGTTTCATGCCGCGCGCAGTACCCACGAGATGAGTAGATGATGTTAGGAGGAGATGTTCCGGCGGGATTGGCGAGCTCCATTTCCTCCGGAGGCCGCCGAGTCCGAGTGCGTTTGTGTGATATCCGAGATGTTGGTAGAGACTTTGCGAGACGGTGTCGTGTGCGTGATATGTCAGTTTTGTAATCGGCTATGTAGGCCGATACATTATTATGCATTATATTACAGATTTGTTGTGACTACGGATTTTATTTGATTTGAAGAGATGAAAGGCGTGTATGTTTTCCGAAAAAAATTTCACCCTGTGCTTATGTTATGTTTTGTGGGCCCAGTATGGCTATGAGTATTATGAGAGTCTGTGGGTTCGCTCAGCCCTAGGTAAGGGTCGGGTGCCCATCACACCCTACCGGATTAAGGGTGTGACAGTCATGCCCAAAACATGAATATACAGATATATACCAAAAGAGAATTCTGTGGCACTTCAGAAAAATAGAGTGCTCTCAAATCACACATGCTAGCTCCTATGAGTCCGGATCACCTCCCCGTCTACCCGTGGGCATGAACACATCATGTCCGAAGAAAGGACGTCTCATCGAATATTGTACTGAGTATGTAAGGCTTAAACGATAATAAGATGTCAATAAAATAAGGAGGCATCAATGAGGAGCAATCTGTAACTGACTGAATCGTAAAGGAAGTAATACATGCTAGCTTACTTTCATACTCATCATCATATCATATATGCATAAGTGTATAAGCTGCCCGACCATGTAGGTGCGGTGTGATATTTAATAACATTAGCAATAGCATTACTTGCGTCCGTGCCTCCCGCGTCCGGGGTATCATCTCATGCCGTCCACTAGTGGCGCTGCCCATGCCATTTGGCCATGGTGTATAACTGCCCGGCCGTATAGGCGCGGTGTGGTATCATTATATGCTCATTACAACATGCTCATTATATGCTCATCATAATACATTTATCATAACTCATCATAACATGCTTATCATAATATGCTTATAGCAATACATACATAGACACTCATAGATAATCATACTTCATCGGGGTGACGTAAGGTCGTGGACCCCCGATGTCATTTTGAGCATTCATAAATATTCTTCCTCACCTTGAAGGAACAAGCATAAGGTGAGTGTACATAGTGATCAATATCATTAGGTTACATATATTACATCACTCACTCCTTAGGAGCATCATATCGTAGGCTATGACATTTTTAGACTTTAGCTTACTATCCTCCCATCGTATTCATCTTATATTTCTTATCTCGTATAGCCATTCATGAGATGGGACTCTTAACTTTCTTGGAGGTGGAACATTTATAGTAAAAGAGGAATTTCATGCCATAGGACTCATGCCTTAGGAAGAAAGGATTTGCCTCACATACCTTTGCCGCTTTACTATTCTATTGCTCGCTTGTGCTCCTTAAATGCACTCGTATACCTTCAATGGAATTCGTATCGACATTAGTTATATAATCAGGAAAACATGTTCTCTAAGCTATAGAAATTTGGCCAGCATCTCCTTTGTTTATACCACTTTCAGCCATATTTCATATCAACTCCCAACATTCATAATAATCATCACAATATCGCTAACAACAATCATCATTCATTCATATGATTCGCATTTCATAATTCACCTCAATTTCCCAACTATGACTAAAATCCATCATCGTACTCTTTCGTATCCAATACTCATTTCATGTTCTATAGGTCATTTATAACACATTTATATCATCAACATATTCATTTCCATGATTCAATTCACTACTAATCACTAATAACATTTTTCATCCATTTAATGACCCATTTGTGGTGCTTTTCTATAATCCATAAATCTCAACGTAACAATACTTCAAATAGCATTTAAGGGTCATGAAACTTACCTTAGACAATAGAGGAACAAGCTTGGAGTGGTGATTCACCCTTAGCACCAAAACCCTAGTTCATCTCTCCTTGGATTTCTTGACCTTAATAGCTTTAATGGAGTTTCTTAGGCTTGATTCTCCTCAAATCTTGTTATCAATCCTTGATCTCCTTAGTTTTCTTGTGGATGAAATGTTTGGAAGGTTCTAGAGGTGTGGAGGGGTTGAAGACGTGAATGGAAATGAAATAAATGAAGTGAGATCACATTTAAAGACTTGGAACATCTTCAGTCATCGGGACTTCCACGGACTGTTCCACGGTCCGTGGAACCCAGTGTTGGTCGTGAAACTGGTCGTGGTTCACGACCAACTGACCATCCTTTCTGCTGGCAGTTCCACGAACCATTCCACGGTCCGTGGAACATTATATGGGTCGTGGAAGTGGTCGTGGAAATCACTGCTTCCGCCAAAGTTGTTCTCGTCGTTTTGTTTGATCTCCAATCCTTATGGAACCTTCTTAGCACTTGTTTACCACTTCATTATGAATCTAGGGGATGTTATAAACTCTTCTCCATAATAACCTTGAGGCATCAATGACTCAATACTCCTAGTTTGCATCCAACACACTAACTTATAACTCGATTCCCTTAACAACTTTCTCTCTTCAAGTCTAATATCTTTGAAATTCTTAATTAGCATCATCACATACTAGTTCTTACTTGTCCAAACCTCATATACATCGTACCCCTCATTAGTCTATCCAGATCGTACGCTTAAGGGGAAATTTTCAAGGTGTAAATTATACACATATATATATATATCGAAAGTTTTACAAATTATGCCGTAAGGAACAAATGAGGAGTTAGAAAGACTTAAAGACAAATTAAGAGTCAGGGAGGTGGACAGAAACCCAAGAAGGTCGCACAGAACGGGGCAAATTAGACTAGTAAAGGGAGAAAAAGGTACAACGCGGCTCTAGAATTAGGGTGAATTGGAATATTGTTTGGAGATATCTTGTAAGCAAGATAGTAGGGGCAATAAGTGTGCATAGGTATGCACAGGATATCATGTACATGGCTAGATCAAGGGACATGTGTATTCCGGCGACCAACGTGGCGGTAGATGGAAGACATTAATTGGACAGGATAACGAGGTTCAAGTGGAAAAATATATATAAAGAGTGCAAATGTTACAAGGCAAGCTGATGTTGTTTTCACTACAAGTTAAGTTTGGAAAGTGTTAATACAATGATATTTGGAAAAGAAAGAGAGTAAGTAAACGAACGACAACGGGAACCAAAATGTCGGAATAGAAGCGCCGCCTAATTAAGATTGGAAATACGGATATAGAGCGGAGCATAATCGGGTAATGGCATAAGTACACCCCAAAAGGGGGGAAGCGAGGGAGAGAGATGTAAGTGTAAGACAAGGACAACCAACATTACAATGTCCTGGATACGGATGCTTGGGCCGCAGGTAAAGTTCTTTGCTGAGACAAGCTAGGGAAATCGAAAGGTCAGCAGTAAAGGGATAAAAGTCGGGGTAATGATCGAGATGGCGCTGAGAATTAATTATAAGTATCCGGAATAGCATGATATTAGGAAATGGAGACTGAAAGAGGGAATACGATAAAGGAAAGTAACGAGTAGCCTACGGAGACATTGTGAAAGGTAGTACGGCTATGCGGGATCAAAGATTAAATGTAGGCAATAGAGTGGTTGCTAGCAGTAGAAAATTTCCTATGGTAGAAAGTAAGAAAAGCAGGGAAAAGGAGTATGACGAGATAGACTCCAAGCAAATGCAAGCACGTAAGTAAGGTGTGAAATAGTACAAACCAGGAGAAGGAACGATTGTGACTAAGATTGAATATACAGGTCGTACAAGGGCAATCATATTACCTATGAATATTTATACGTTGGAGACGAGACCAAGTAAATGCTTAACGAGAAAAGTTTAGGATCGGTAACAACAATACGGTGGTGATACTTGAGATGCATTAAGGAAGGATGTTAAGACGGTTTGAGATAAATTGCTGGGGTGGAACTAGTACCGAGAACGAATAGGACATGCTTATGGTTGAACCAAAAATGTGTTCCGACGCTGGTGGTAGGAGAAAAGTGGCAACGATAAAGTGAAACATAAGGATTAGTGAAGCTACATTGGGGCGGTTCATAGAATAATTCGACCTCCTTCGTACGTTCGGGTAAAGATTGCAACATCACGCGTGATAGGAAAGTCGAGAGCAGGATCCGAGTAAAGGGACGATAGAAAGTTCGGATTAAAGATAAGGTGATGACATGAGGCGATGTGTTGAAAATGTGACAAGATGAGTACAGAAAGATTGTAAGACGATTTAAGCAAGTGACTAGGACCAGTTGGCCACACAAAAAAAAAAAAAAAAGAGGGCAAAGGTTAGTAAAGGAAATGAAAGAGAAATATGATTGGTAAATGAGAATGCCTGTTATGGTAGTAAAGGAAACCCCCCCCCCCCTCGAGATCCTTAAGACCCTATACGACTAGTTGAACATTCGAGGACGAATGTTCTAAAGGGGGGAAGGATGTTATATCTCGCATTTTGTACGTCGGAATATTTTAAGCGTTTTTGCATTGGTCTTTTGCAACGAGTTAAGAACATGGCTATTTTTCCGACTTTGTGTTAAGGCATAAGTCACTTATGATTTTATGGGATGGCAATATTAATAAAAATTTGGGGTTAAAAGTGGAGTTATGGAAATTAGTATTTCATGAAATATGGGACCAAAAATGAATTATGGAAGGTTGAACATTTCATGAAAACTTGGGGCCAAAAGTGAAGATTTGAAAACCCAAAAATTCAAAAAAAGAAAAAAGAAAATGGAGGGAGGTGGCCGTGCACATGGTGATGTGGGCCATGGCCACATGTTTAATTATTTAAGGGGTTAAGATGATAATGAAAATCATCTTCATCATTTGTAGCTCAAGAAATTTCAAGAAGAATGGAGAAAGAGAGAGAGGGACCTATTCGGCCAAGGCATGGCTGAATTTGGCCCATGAAAATTTTGATCAAAAAAATTATTTTTCTCCTAGTTTCCTACTAATTAAAAGGTTCTCTACACCATGGAGTAATTGTTGGGACATGCAAACCATCCTTTCTTGCCAAATATAAGCTAGCCGAGTGAAGGAAGTTGGGAGAAGAAGGTATGCTTTAATCTTCTCTTTATTATGTTATGCATGGTTCATGTATGTTGTTAAGTGTGGAAATGAATGAAAATTATGGAAATATGGATGTTAAAGTTGAGCCGTGAAATTTAAGGTTTGGCCGTGTGTTGTGTGTGTTGTGTGGAGATAGTGAATTAATTGTATATAGCTTGTTTGTATGTTGTTGTGATGTGGAGAAAATGAATGAAACTCATAAGGTGTTGGAGTTGAGGTTGGGCCGTGAACTAGGGGCTGTTTGGTAGGCAAGAAATGAAGTAATGTTATCTAGTATTTTGGTTGTCGTCGATATGAATTCTATGACGTAAAATGAAGTTTTAATGACCCAAGTTGGAGTCATAATCGTGTGGGCTGAATTGGACGATAATGTGACATTGATATGGTTTCTTGAATTTATGAAAATGAAGTTGTAAACGCATGTATTGTTGACATAATTTATGAATGTAGAAGAAAGAAAGGTGTTGGCAAGGTTCTTGTTAAGTTGGGATAGTTTCGGGTGGAGTAGTATATGGTTTGAAGTATTTTGAATATTGTGTGGATTGTTGAAAATGTTTTTGAATCATGTTTGAATGGTTTCGGATTAATACTTGAACGTATGATCAATGAAGTTGAATCGATCGTATGTAGATTATTTGAATATAAATGAAATGTTGTCGAATTGTGTAGAACGGAATTATTGATGTTAGAATGCGTTCTGAATCACTTATGGATATCGTTATCATGCTTGTTGGTTTGGTTGTTGTTGATTTAGCCGAGTTGAATTCTCGGGGATGTCCGATTTGTAGGGGAAATGCCGAAATTTTGGTAGAAAAAGTAATGGCGATTGGAATTGGATTCTTCGATGTTTATGACTAATATTCAATATTTATTGCTTGTGTAGACCTTGGAGAGTCGAGACTTGAATTCGGATTGGCTTGGGAAGTGGCTAAGGTATGTAAAGCCCGCCCTTCTTTCGTTGGCATGTCTTAGTTAAGAACAAGTTATGACACGAATTACGAGGTAACTCTACTCTTGCGGTCCGAGCATGTTTATGATTCATATTTGTTCCTGACACTCATATTCTTAATGTAGTCAAATTATGATTTCTATGTTTTTCGCATGAATGGATTTCAAAGATTGCATAAAAGTTTGTTTCATAAATGATTCCGAAACTACGAACGTCCGTAACTTTAAAGTAAAGGCTCGGACCGATTCGATATGCTTAGGAAGTTCCATAATGACTAATGTCCGTAACATTCCGAAAGTGCTCGGATGGATTTGACATATGATTATGATCTTTATGATATTCCATTGTGCTTATAATATACGATATGTTTCCGAATAATGTCCAAAAGCTTTTTGATGTAACTATTGTCCGGATTTCGAATGACGATTCATTATGATTACTTCAAAGTGAGTCCGTGATTATGATTTTATATGCATATGGTTTCTTACTACTCTACTCGTGTAAGCTCAATATGTCCTTCACCGAGTCCCGGGCCGAGTACGCATTCGTGCAGCTTCTCTGCATTGTTCACCGAGTCCCTCCCTAGAGGGCCGGGTACGCTATATATATGTATATGTATGATTATATGATGACGTGATGAGATGGGAATGGCGGCCAGGATGGCATACCGAGTCCCTTGCTAGCGGGGCCGGGTACGTTATTCACCGAGTCCCTCACTAGAGGGCCGGGTACGGTATGTATATATGTATATCTGCATGCATACATGATTATGATATGATTTCACTCACCGAGTCCCTCACTAGAGGGCCGGGTACGGTATATATGTACAATGATATGATTTTACTCACCGAGTCCCTCATTAGAGGGCCGGGTACGGTATATATGTACGATAATATGATGATACGATTATGATATGAGTTATCTACTGATTTATGTATATGTATGACAAATGTTTTTCGAAAGGCAAGCCTTATGATTTTTCCGTACTCTTTACTTCGGTGTGATCCCGCTTACTACATTTCATGCTTTACATATTCGGTAAATCTTACCAACCCCCTTTTTCGAGGGTACGCGTTTCATGACCGCAAAGAATAGCTAGATGAGTTGATGACATTAGCGAGAAGATGTTGCGGGATTGTGAGCTCCACTTTCTCGGAGTGCGGCGAGTCGGAAAATATTATCTTCGTGGTTTTATGTTACGTGTTAGAGACTTTATGCTAACGGTGGATCGTGGGTATAAGATGTCGATTATGTAAGCGGCTATGTAAGCTGAAGTGTTATTCTGCATTGTATTATAAGTTCTGTATGTTTTCACATGTTATAAGTTCTTTTTGATTTGAGAAAGGTAAAGAGCGTATTATTCTTCGAAAAATTTCCGCTATGCATGTGTGTCATGATTTGAGAGCCAGCGTGAGTATGAATATTATGTGAGTCCGCGGGTTCGCTCGGCCCTAACTAAAGGTCGGGTGCCCATCACGCCCTAACGGAAATTAGGGTGTGACACCTATATCTATTCCTCCCTACAGAATGGCTCCTGCAGAATTGAAAGAGCTAAAGGCACAACTTAAGGATTTGCTCGAGAAGGGATTTGTTAGACCCAGTTCATCGCCATGGGGAGCACCTGTCTTGTTCATAAGAAAAAAAGATAGTTCCTTGCGAATGTGTATTGACTATAGGCAATTGAACAAGGTGACGATAAAGAATAAATATTCGCTTCCGAGAATAGGCCATTTGTTTGATCAATTGCAGGTTGCTAAGTGGTTTTCAAAGATAGATCTTAGATCAGGATATCATCAGGTGAGAGTTAGAGAAAAAGTCATTCGGATGACGGCTTTCAGAACCAGATATGGTCATTATGAATTTCGGATAATGTCGTTTGGCTTGACTAACGCCCCAGCAGTATTCATGAATTTGATGAATAATGTGTTGAGATCTTTTCTAGATTTATTCGTAATTGTTTTAATTGATGACATTCTGGAATACTCTCGATCAGAAGCAGAGTATGCAGATCATTTACTTACTGTCGTTGGAATTCTTCGGGCTCGAGAATTATATGATACGTTTTCAAAATGTGAGTTCTGGCTGAATTCTGTAACTTTTCTGGGCCATATTATCTCGGTGACGGCATCGAGTAGACACTAAAAATTGAAGTCGTGAAGACTTGGCCAAGGCCTACAACACCTACGAGAATTTCGTAGCTTCCCGGGATTATCAGGCTATTACAGAAGATTTGTGGAAGGATTTTCTTCTATTTCTGCTCCATTGACAGGGCTAACTCAAAAATCAACAAAAAATTCAATAGACCGATGCTTGTGAGCGCAGTTTCCAGGAATTGAAAGATAGATTGACTTCAGCCCTAGTCCTGACACTTCCATAAGGTTCAGAAGTCTATGTTGTTATTGTGATGCCTCCGGTATTGGGTTGGGCTGTGTGTTGATGCAGCACGGTAAGGTTATTGCCTATGCCTCCAGGCAGCTGCGAAAACATGAGAAAAACTATCAGACCCATGATCTTGAACTAGCTGCGGTTATTTATGCACTAAAGATGTGGAGACATTATTTATATGGTGTTCATATTGATATTTATACAGACCACAAGAGTCTCCAGTATATTTTCAAGCAGAAGGAGTTGAATCTACGGCAGAGGTGATGGTTAGAGCTATTGAAAGATTATGACGTGAGTATTTTATATCATCCTGGAAAGGCGAACGTGGTGGCTGATGCTCTTAGTCATAAATCCATGGGCAGTTTATATGATGCTCAGCCAAAAAAGAAGGAGCTAGCCCATGAACTTCAACAGCTAGCTAGCCTAGGAGTTCGCTTAATGGACTCGGGCAATGCAGGAGTTGCTGTCCATAACCCAGCTCTGTCAACCTTAGTGGTGGAGGTTAAAAAGCGCCAATATGAAGACCCCAAGTTGAGTTATTACAGAAATACACTTCCTCAGAAGGAGAAGTCACCATTTGGGATTTCTGCAGATGCGGTTCTCAGGTACCGCAGCAGGCTATGTATTCCAGATGTTGCAGGATTACATCACCAGATTCTGGAAGAAGCCCATTACTCCCGTTATTCTGTTCATCCAGGAGCAACAAATATGTGCCATGACCTCAAGCCAATGTATTGGTGGGACCGAATGAAGAAGGATATAGCAGAATTTGTAGCTCAATGTCCAAATTGCCAATAAGTGAAAATTGAACAACAAAAGCCAGGAGGATTGTTGCAAGCTATGGGAATTCCAACCTGAAAATGGGAAGTGATCAGTATGGATTTTATTATAGGTTTTCCCCATTCTCGGCGTAAGTATGACTCCATATGGGTAATTGTTGATAGACTTACGGAATCGCCCTCACTTTCTACCCGTCAGAATAACATACTCAGTAGAGGATTATGCAAAGCTGTATCTTAAAGAAATAGTGCGACTTCATGGTGTCCATGTGCCCATCATTACTAATAGAGGAGCACAATTTACCGCTAAATTCTGGAAGTCCTTTTAAGAAGGTTTGGGTACTCAAGTGAGACTTAGCACCACATTTCATCCACAAACTGATGGACAAGCTGAACGCACTATTCAGACCTTGGAAGGTATGTTGCGGGCATGTGTATTAGACTTCGGAGGTAATTAGGATGATCATTTGCCACTTTTTGAGTTTGCATACAACACCAGTTATCACTCCAGTATCCAAATGGCCCGGTATAAAGCTCTATACGGAAGGAAGTGTAGATCGCCAATTGGGTGGCTTGAAGTAGGAGAGACACAACTAATAGGTCCTGAATTGATTCATCAAGCAGTGGAAAAGGTTAAGCTTATTCGAGATCGGTTGTTGACAGCCCAGAATCGTCAAAAAGCTTATGCGGACAATCATCGACGAGATTTGGAATGCCAAGTTGATGATTGGGTATTCTTGAAAGTGTCACCGATGAAAGGTGTAATGAGATTCGGCAAGAAGGGTAAACTTAGTCCCCGATATATTGGACCTTACAAGATTTTGCACAAAATAGGCCAAGTGGCTTATGAATTAGATCTACCTTCAGAATTTGAATCAGTCCATCCAGTTTTTCATATGTCGATGCTTCGTAAGTGTGTGGGAGATCCTTCCAGAATCGTGCCTGTAGATGATTTCCAAGTTACCAAGAAGTTAGCTCATGAAGAAGTACCCATTGCCATACTAGATAGGCAAGTGCGGAAACTCAGAATCAAAGATGCAGCCTCAGTTAAGGTCCTGTGGAGAAACAATAATAGCGAGGAGATGACTTGGGAAGTAGAAAAAGATATGAAATCCAGGTATCCGCATTTATTTCCACCCCGTAAAGAGGTTCAGGATGAAGTTCAGGATGAGACGCCACTGTCCTCAGGTATGTAATACTCTTTTTTAATGCTTTTGGGTCGTGTGTGGCCATGCTTTCTTGTTGTTGTTATTGTAGCCCTGTGAGGCGATGTTATTTTGGGTTGTTGTGATAGGATAGTAGTGCTATATTACAAGGGAAATTCTGGCAAAATTTTTGTGTAGAGTCCCCGAGAACCTAACATTCGTAGAGTCCCCGAGAACCTAACATTCGAGGATGAATGTTCCTAAAGGGGGTAGAATTTTACATCTCGGACAATTCAGGTTGTTGTCTTTGTGAATAGACTAATGCAAGCTTGAGGTGGACATGAAGCCCACATGACCTTAAGGAGGGTATGTGGTAGCTTAAAGGTAATGCGAGATTTTTTGTTACACCTCGAAAAATTTCATTTCGTTGCCTAGTGAATAGGCTAACGCAAGGTAAGAGGTATGCAATGATTCTATAAGTAAGAAAGGTTGTTTAACAATTTTAATTATGATTCCAAAGACGTTAGAAGTAAGAGAAGAAAGTTCGTTAAAGAATGTTGAGCGCAAGTTGTATTTTGAAGAAGGATGTGTAAAGTATAGAGTTAATGTCGACCTGATGATGTCTTAAAGAAGAAGTTATAATGCTCCTTAGACTGCTAATAAGGTGTTAAACAAGTGTTAAGAAGGTTCTATAAGGATTGGAGATCAAACGAACCACGGAAATAATTTTCGGGAGTTGGGTTTATACGACCGCTTATACGGTCCGTATAAGGGTCTGTATAGCACCCAACAGAAATGTTGTTTCTCTGATGGTGAAGTACGGTCACTTATACGGACCGTATAAGTGTCTGTGGAAGCCCCGACGGGCTGAGTTAAGTGCAAGTATAAATATGTGTTCCCATTTTCATTTTCTCATTCTTTCCACTTCTCCATCTCTCTCAAGGCTTCTAGAGTGTTCTACATATTTCATCAGCACCAATTCAAGGCAAATCAAAGATCAACTTCATCAAACCAAGAGAATTAAGTGCGAGAAACTCATTAGGGTTCATCCAAGACAAGAAATCTCATTGGAAGTGAAACTAGGGCTTTGCTTAAGTGAAGTGTTTCCACCCAAAGCTCATTCCCACTCTATAAAAGGTAAGTTTTATGATCATTTTATGTTGTTTAAGGTGTTGAGGGGTTGAAAGACGTAGGTTATGAAAGGAGGTGGAAGATGGGTCATAAATATGAGAATAGTGATATCTTTGAGTGGTAGCTTAGAATGAATTATGATTATTGATATGTTGTGATTATAATTATGTTACAAATGATATTAAGAACATGGAATAAACATTATATGTGAGTAAATGTAATAGTGTAATATGACCATGGTTATGGATGATTTGAAGTGAAATTGGGAAATGTGGATAATTGCTTATGATGTTGTGAATGTTATTGCAGACATTTGAGAGTTGATATATGAGATAGAGAAAGTTGTATAAACAAAGGAAATGCTGCCTAATTTTCTCTAGCTTTAATCAAGCATACTTAAGTTATCGATTATCTAATGTTAGTACAAACTCTCTTGAAGGTAGAAACAAGAACATTGGAGGAGAACGTTCAAGCGATAGTGTAGCTAAACGAAAAGGTATGTAAGGCTAGTCCCTCCTTTCTAAGGCATGACTCTTATGGCATGAAACCTCCGATTTTTCCATGGCTTTCTTACATTCCGAAAAAATTATGAGTCTACGTTCATAAAGAGCGTCACATGAGATAAAGGTAAAAGATACATTACGAGCATGATAACGATGACGATGAGTCTAAGCTTAAAGAATCTAAAGCATGATATGATGTTCCATGAAGTTAATGATCCTAAGTATGATTCATTGATGTTGTTCATTGTGTACACCCAACTTATAATGCTAGTTCCTTCAAGGTGAGGTATGATGATTATGATCACTCTATAACGTAATCGAGGGTTCTCGACCTTATGTCACCCCGATATAGTTATAGATTGTCTTTAAGCTCTAATGCATGTTCTATGACAAATGTATGATGATGATGAGTTATGATGAATTATGATGAGTATATGATGATACTATTCCACCGTGCCTAGATGGCCGGGCATGTCACCGCTAAGGCAGGCTACTTATGATTACACCGAGCCTAGATGGCCAGGCATGATACCACTAGTGGACGGCGTACGATGGTTACCCGGACGCGGGTTAACGACGATGGTATATGTGATATGATGATATATGTTATATGATTAAAATGCACACGCTCTTAAAAGTTAAATATATTCATCTCATGTCTTATGATTTCTCTATTATGTTCATTTTATTCATGCCTTACGTACTCAGTACAATGCTCGTACTGATGTCTTTTTTCTTTGGACGCTGTGTTCATGCCCACAGGTAGACAGGGAGGTAATCCAGATTCGTAGGAGCTATCAGCAAACTTTGAGAGCACTCCATTGATCCAGAGGTGCAATTTATTATTATTTTGTGTACATATATTTTGGGCATGACGGGGTCCTGTCCCGTCCATATGTCTAGTACTCCAGTAGAGGCTCGTCGATACGTATGTGTGGGCAGTATGGTCTCACGCATTTTATATATATATATATATATATATATATATATATATATATATATATATATATATATATATTATTTTGAAAGCCAAAAGGCTTATGTATTTAAGGGTAAATATGTTTCAAAGTGAAAATGGTTTCCTATGATTAGAAGCATGAGAATAATGAATGAACGCATGACGAGTAGTAGTATGTCTGGTGCTCGTTGGTTAGCCCCGGGTACCCGTCATGGCCCCTAGTCAGGTTGTGACATTTTTGAAGTATTTCGAATCGGAGAAATTAATTTCGCCGAATAAAGTAAAGTGTAAGTTGTGTTTGGGAAGATTTCGCAATTATAATGATAATGATTATTTAGTAATGTCTTGAGGAGAATCTATAGGTCTCCTTAGATGGTTAATGAGGTGTTAAACAAGTGCCAAGAAGATTCCGTAAGTATTTGAGATCGAATGAATCGATGAAAACAATTTCAGAAAAATTGAGTTATACGACCACTTATACGGTCCGTATAACCTTTCCAGAGAAGGTCAATCCCTGGTGGGATTATACAGTCACTTATACGGACCGTAAAAGTGTCTGTATAACCAAGACAGGCAACTTTTTTTTTTTATATAAATAGATGACCCAAGTTCATATTTTTCATTTCCCATCTTCTCCACAACTCTTGAGAGCTCTAGAACATTCCCCACACCTTATCAACACAAATCCAAGAGAAATCAAGGATTAATTACCAAGAATCAAGTGAAGAAAGGCTCACTAGGGTTTGTAGAAGTCAAGATTCTCTTTCGAATTGAAGTTGAGGTTTCTCTCAAGTGAAGTATATCCATCCAAAGTTCATCCTTATATGATCAAAGGTGAGTTTTATATCTATTTCATGTTATTAAGAGTATTTTGTTGTTGAATAACTTGAATGAAGGGAGGAAGTTGAATATGAACCTCAAATATGGATTTAATGTTATTCTTGAATAGTGAATAAATTTGAGTCATAATTCTTAGTATACCATGAGTATAATCTTGTTGGGTGGTACTAATGATGTTGAGGAAGTATTATATGTAGATGAATATGGTGTTGTGTTGTAGTTATTGTTGTGGATGACTTTGAAAGGGAGTTTTGATAATTGAATGATGTTTAACTTGAAGAAGTCTATTGACTATGGTATTGTGGGTATTGCTATTGATATTTGGGAGTTTCTTATTATATGGAAAAAGTTGTCGAAACAAAGGAAATGCTGCCCAATTTCCGTTAGCCCTTAGTTGTTTTAGTTCAAACTTAAGTATGTTTCCAATGGCCTAACCTTGGTAAGAATTCTCTTGAATGTAGAATCGTGAGCTTTCAAGGAGAACGTTTAGTCGTTAAGAAGACGCTAAGGTATGTTAAGGCTAGTCCCTCTCTTTCAAAGGCATGAATCCTATATTATGATTTCCCCTCTATGTTTCCATGACCTTCTTACATCCCAAAAGTAGAAAGCTAAAGGTTATTAAGAGCTTCTTATGAGAAAGAGAAAAGATGTGTTCTATGGTAACGATAATGATGATGATTCTATTTCTAGAGATTCCAAAGCTTATGAATTGATGCTATTATGAGCTTAATGATCCTGTTTCATAATTTCCTTGATGTTATTCATTGTTGGTCATCTCACCTCATGAAACTAGTTCCTTCAAGGTGATACATAGTGATGATGATTGTTCCATAATATAATCTGTTATACCTCGCATTTTTGTACATTTGAATATTCCGAGTTAATGGCGGGAAGTTAAGGACAAGGTTATAATTTTTTCTAGAATGTATAAGTTGCATATTCATTCTTGTATTGGTATGGAGCGTTAAGGGTAAATATGGAATAAGGAAAAATGAGGGGCTACAAGTTGGAAAAAATTTCATGAAGTGATGCATGTGTACACCATGTATTGGTAAGGGACTTATGTATATATATGTGGATATTAGAGGACCATGCAAGACTTATTCATCTTTTAAGTCTTAAGGAAATTTCTAGAAAAGTGAAGAAAATTGGAAAAAAAAAGAAGAGAAAAGGGGGCATATGGCATTAATACATATATATATATATATATATATGAATTAAGATGCCAATTATTTCATACTTCATCATTTTACCTCAAGAAATTTCAAGAAAATAGGAGAGAAAAAGAAGAAGGAGAGAACGGCCAAAGGGGGGGGGGGGGGATGGCCGAACTGCCCCCTTGAAGTGGTCATGGAAAAATTATTTTCCTTCTAGTTTTCTACTAAATGGAAGGCCCTCGTTGACGTGGAGTAGTTGTTGGAGCGAGAAAATTGTTTGTTGGTGCCATGTGTGAAGCTTAGCCGAGGAGGAGTTCCATGGAGAAGGTGAGATTTAATCTTGTTTACATGGTTTCATAGGTGATTTGTAGATGTTGTAGTGTGTAGAAATGGATGAAAGCCATGAAAATATGGATAATGAAGTTGAACAATGGATGTTGGATTGTGGCCGTGTGCATGTTAAGTTGTATATGAGTGGTGAATTAATTGTACTTAGCATGTTTGTGTGTTGTTGTAATGTGTAGAGATGAATGAAACTCATAAAGTATTGGAGTTGAGGTTGTGGCCGAATATGGGCTGAATTGGTATAGGCATGTCGAACTAATTTAATGTAGTATTTTGGTTGTTGTTTGTTGTGGATTATGTGATGAAAATGAAGGATTGATCACTCAAATGGAAGTCGTAATTGTTGTGGGCTGATTTAGAACATAATGTGATTTCAATATAGTTTCTTGCATTAATGAAAATGATGTTGCTAACATATGGAATTGTTGATATAGTTTATGAATTTGAAAGAGGGAACTGTGTTGTTATTGTTCTAGTCGAGTTGGAAGGTTTCGGGTAAGATTAGATGTTGGTTTGGACATCTTGAATTACCTATCGATATTGTTATTATGATTGTTGGTTTGGTTGTTGTGATTTGGCCGAGTTGAATTCTCGGGGTTGTTGGATTTGAGGGGAGATCTGCCGCCGAAATTTCGTAGATAAAGTGACGGCTTGGAATTGGGTTCTTTAATGCTTATGGCTAATGTTGGGTGTCCAATGATATTATTGTAGATCGTGAGAAGCCGAGACGTAAGTTTGGATTAGTTCAGAGGGCGGCCAAGGTATGTAAAGCTCACCTTTCTTTCTTGCCAAGGTATGTAAAGCTCACCTTTCTTTCTTTGGCATGTCTTAGTGTAAATAGGCTATGATATGATCCCCGAGGTAATTCTACTCCTCCGATCCGAGCATGTTCATGACCCTTATGTCACGACCCAGCACCGTAGGCCGTGACTAGTGCCCGATCTGGGCACTCGTACCCATTTATTACTAATACTGTGTCAGTGGCAAGCAAAATAGAAACGTATACACACAGAAAGGTACGACACCGCGTACACATATACATACATATATCATATATCCAGACTGAGAATATACAGAACGCAAACATAACTGAACAGTGCTACCCACAACCCACGTTTATGTCTACAGGCCTCTACTGGAATAACAGAATCATATGACGGGACAGGGCCCCGCCGTACCCTGAACAAATATACACAAATGTAACAAAAGACTGTACCAAAATCTGGACTCCGGACAAGGGAATTCTTCAAGATGGCTGAACAGGGATTCTAAGCTGACGGCTCACCCAAACGTGTATCGGTACCTACACGGCATGAAACGCAGCCCCCGAAGAAAAGGGGTCAGTACGAAATATGTACTGAGTATGTAAAGCAGGAAACGCAATAACTGAATCATACGGAAATAAAGGAGACAGAGAAGTAGTAAAGAATCGGATCTCATAAAACTTACCTTGAACGTAAATCATGCTTTTCAAAATCATTAATGGACTGAGTATCATAGTTAAAGATAACATCATGAACATATGCATACATAACATGCCCCGGCCCTCTAATGAGGGACGCGGTAAGTGAAATCATCATGTATATACGTGTAACGTGCCCCAGCCCTCCAGTGAGGGACGCGGTAAAAGGGATCATCATATGCCATCCTGGCCACCTCCCCGTCATCACATCATCATCATATGTATATATGTATATATATAACATGCCCCGGCCCTCTAGTGAGGGACGCGATGAACAATGCAGTAGAATTGCACGAATACATGCCCTGGCCCGGGACGCAGTGAAAGAAATAGCAACAGATCGCACGAGCAAAGTAGTGCGAAACCATATGCAATATAAAACATACAATATTTGCCAAGACTCGAAAGAACAATCCAGACGATAGATCATTTAAAGGAAATCAGACAATAGTCATAGATCATACCTTTCGGAGTTGCGACGAATTATGTCAAAGACAAAACCTTTGGGGTCGTTTATACATGGAAAAATATATCATAGAACTCAATGGAATAGTCAAGACAATAACTTTTTAATAATCAGAAATTAATCAAAAGTCATACTTGCATAACACTTAAAATCAGTCAATTAAGTTAACGTGGAAAATTCTCGGAAATTGGGGGCCCACCTCGGGTCAAGTCGAGGTGACATACGTAAAATTACGAACATTAGGCTTTATGGAGCCACTTATGAAGGTCTCAAGGTAATTCGATTCCACTTGTGAGAGTTATAGATGTTTACGCTATTTTTCCAACAAAACATAAAGTATTTAATTCAATTCCATTGAATGAAAAAGGGCTAAATCTAAGCTCGGATTTCTAGGAGTAGAGTCATTCCCGAGGATCGTATCAAAGCCTATTATGTCTAGGACATGCCAAAGGATAAAAAGGTGAAGCTTTACATACCTTATTTGTCTTCCTCGCTTGCCCAAACTCAAGTCCCGATTTCCTCAAAATCTACAAATGGTCATAGTTACCAAACATTACTATAGGCCTTTTCTAGGACTGCAATCTTAACTTAATATTTGTCTACAAAAATTTGGGCAGCATCTCCCCTGTAAATACAACATCCCCGAGATTCAACTCGGCCCAGAATATCAACACAAAACCCATAACAATATCAAAAGCATCAACAATTACTACATAACACATTCTAACATAAATAGTCTTCCTTTCTTCATAATGTCACAACTTCTACTCCAACTTCATACTTCCAAACTAATATCAGCATTTTCATATTCATGCACTAACGCAAAACCATTCAAATGCAATTCGGAAGCATTTCACATTATTTCACAAATTATACAAAAGTTTCACTAAAATCATAATTCACCCGAAAATTCCAACTTTCAACATAAACTTCCATAACGCATTTTTGTCTTCCAATTTCATCATCAACAATCATAATTTGCATCTTACCACTTCCATTTCATATTTACATAAACTACAATAAAGTTGCATGTTTTCCTACAACACCTTACAACATTTTTCCATGACAACAAAAAACCATTAGCCTTCCATTTACTTCATAAGGCCATAACAACATAATTAACATACTAAACAAACTCAACCCATTTTCTTCCACCCTACTACACCACATGGCTACCACACACCACATGGCCACAACGTACATGTCATACTTCCATGATTCTCATGTACTTTACATATGCTACAACATATATATATAATTCTTCCAACATAAAAAGAGTAAAATTCTTACCTTTTCCAAATTTATCCACTTGCCAAAAGAAGCACTTCCTTG
Organism: Lycium ferocissimum; assembly: GCF_029784015.1. NCBI lineage: Eukaryota > Viridiplantae > Streptophyta > Magnoliopsida > Solanales > Solanaceae > Lycium > Lycium ferocissimum. The sequence goes on along the minus strand of NW_026727091.1, from coordinate 1,770 downwards.
CCTCAAAATTTATGTCATCTTGAAGAGGATATTGAGCTTAACAAGAATACAAGAGAATTACAATTTTTGGACCAAGATTGAAGGCTAGGAATTTTTTTTTTCTTTTCTTTTCTCCTCTCTTTTTCTCTATGGCCGAAGGCGTTCTTTTTTTTTTTTGCTCTAGTTTCTTTTGTTTCTCTCTTGAATTCTCTAGATGAACAAATGGTCCCTTATTTATTTTGATCATGTGAAATAATTAAATGGGCTTGGGCCATAAGCCTTTTTGCCACCCCTTGGTATTGGGCCTTAAAGTTTCATCATTTTTTTGAGCCCAATGACTTATTGGTCACATTTTAAAATTCCCGAAACTAATCTCCAAAATTCCCATTTTTCCCTTAGCCTTCCTCGACACTTCCACATTAATATTCTTCCATAAACAACTAGTATGTGCTAAATAAAATCAATCATTAACTTATTTCTTACAAACCAAAATTATTTCCAATTTTCCCGAACACGCGAAAATACGGGATATAACATCCTTCCCCCTTTAGAACATTCGTCCTCGAATGTTCAACTAGTCCGTAGGGTCTTATAAGAATCTCGGGGGTTTCCCTTATCTTTGATTCAACTCCGCTACCATCCCTTTACTTAGGTTTTGCTTCCATTTCGACCACGCATTATGTGGCAGTCTTTACAAGAATACGCAGATGTACACAATTTTAGTCCAGAAACACCTTAGTATGGCTTCACTAATCCTTACGTTTTCACTGGGTCGCCTCCCTTATCTCACACCCGGTATCAAAATAGACACTTTGGTCAAACCATAACTATATCCTATTTGTCCTTAGTGCAAATTCTATCTCGGTACCCTAGTTCAACCCATCTTCATTCCTTCCCTTAACGCACCTAATTTATTATCACCATATGGTATTATTGAATCCAAACTCCTCTCGTTTACTATACTTCCTTTCTGCTATTGACGGCTTTTTCTAATCTTCCCTTGTGCTTTTCATAAAGCGTAACATTATTAACGAAGAACCTTATTGTCCACATCTCAACCTTTAGTCCCACACAGTTGTATTATTTTTTTTTCCACAACATCACTGGAGGTTACTCATTATCGTTCTTTTACCGTATTCTTTTTTTTGTAAGCCTACACCTCCTAATATCACGTCGTTCCAAATCTCGACAAATAAATCCTCGGCACCATCTCAGTTTCTGCCCTAATTCTTATCCCTTTTCATGGCTCTTAGATTTTACTAACTCATCCCAATAGGGAACCGTACCAGTAGACCGAGCATCCGCGTCAACTACATTGTGGTATTAATTGTCTCTATCCGGCACTTACATTTCTCGTGTCCGCTTCCCCCCTTTAGGGGTATACTTATATTACTCTCTGATCATATTCGCCTTACGCCTGCATTTTTCTCTCTCGGTCGGACCGCATACGTTTCGATGTTCCGATTCCTCTTACTATTCATCCGTTCACTTCCTTTCTCTTCCGATATCACTATGCCGGTACCTCCCAGGTCTACCCTATAGCCGAAACGATATCTAATTACCTTATGACATTCATGCCATTCATGGGCGGGGAAAAATTTCTTTCTCCCAAACTTTCTACCTGGGGGCGTCCTAAAAAAAATTTGGGGGAATGTTGGGAAAAAGCAAAAAATTCATTTGGATGAAATTTTTAATCGCCAGTTTGGAAGACAAGGAACAAAGGTAAGAAGTAACCTTCTTTACTATGTGTCAAAAATGATTTAGCATGATTGGGGTTTGGGAAAATGAATG
>NW_026727090.1:0-35708 GCF_029784015.1 Lycium ferocissimum | reverse complement strand
AATAAGTCTTGCATGGTAAGGAATTATACATACACACACATGCCTTCTCCAATACAAGATACACACATGTGCCATCTCCATGTCATAAAAATATTGGCCAACATGTGGGTAGGCCCACTTGGCCACCTAGGCCTTTTGGCCATTTCATGAAAATCCTTTTTCCAACTTTTTAGCCTCCAATTTCCTTATCCCAAATTTAACCTTAATACTCATACCAATAAAAATGAATACGCAACTTATGCATTCTAGAAAAAAAAAAATTATAACCTTGTCCTTAACTTCCGCCATTAACTCCTAATATTCAAATGTACAAAAATGCTATGCTAACAGCCTTCCTTTCATGTTTCCGCAGCTGTCTTGAGGCATAAGCGATGACTTTACCATGCTGCATCAATACACACCCCAACCCAATGCCAGAAGCATCACAATACACAACATAATCGTCTGGACCTTCTGGGAGTGTTAAGACTGGAGCTGAGGTTAATTTGTCCTTCAACTCTTGGAAACTATGCTCACAAGCATCATTCCACTGAAATTTAACTGACTTCTGGGTTAGTTTGGTCAATGGGGCTGAAATGGATGAGAAGCCCTCTACGAACCTTCTATAATAACCTGCCAATCCTAGAAAACTACGAACTTCTGTAGGCGTCGTAGGCCTTGGCCAAGTCTTTACAGCTTCAATCTTCTGAGTGTCGACTAGAATGCCATCGTCTGCAATAACATGACCCAAGAATGTCACACAATTTAGTCAAAACTCGCACTTTAAAAATTTCGCATACAACTCCCGAGTTCTAAGAATTCCAAGAACGATACGCAAACGGTTCTCGCATGTTCGATTTTCACAAGAGTACACAAAAATATCATCAGTTTAATACTATTACAAATAGATCTAAGAGAGGTCCGAATACATTATTCATCGATTCATGAATACCGCCGGAGCATTATGTCACACCCTAACTCGATAGGGTGTGATGGGCACCGACCCCTTACTAGACGAGCCAACCCGCTAACTCTCGTGATACTCATAACCATACCGGGCCCCGCAAACCATGACATAAGTACATAATGAAAATTTTTCGAAACAAACATGCCTTTCATCTCTCGTCAAATCAAATAAAACTAGTACCGTATGAGATCCGTAAACATATGAAGTTCGTAACATAATGCATAATGATACATCGCTTACATAGCCGCTACAAACCGACATCTTATATACACGACAATCGGTCGCAAAGTCTCTAACATAACTCCGGATATCATAACATACAACTCGGAAACACTCAAGGAGGAAATTGCGGAGCTCGCCAATCCGCCGGACATCTTTCTACTCATCCGGGTGCTCCGCGTGGCACGAAACGCAGCCCCCCGAAGAAAGGGGGTCGCACGGAATAATATGTACCGAGTATGTAAAGCATGAAATACACTAAGCGTAATCATACCGATATAAGAGTACGAGAAAATCGCATAAGAACTTAAAATCGTAGGCTTGCCCCGAAACTTAACTTATGAACATACGCATATATATATATATATATATATATATAGCGTGTCCCGCCCTCTAGCGAAGGACTCGGTAAGTAAAATTATCATATACATGTACATATAGCGTGTCCCGCCCCTGAGGGACTTGGTAAGTAAAATAATGTCATCATATATATATATATATACATAGCGTGTCCCGCCTCTAGTGACGGACTCGGTGAATAGAATCATCATATGCCATCCCCGGCCACCATCCCCATATCATCACATCATCATATACATATATAGGCGTGTCCCACCCCCTAGCAGTGGGGACTCGCGAACAATGCAAAGGAAGGGTGCACGAACGCGTGTCCCGGCCCGGACTCGCTGAAGGACATATTGAGGTCGGCACGAGCAAGAGTAGTGAGAAACCATATGCACATAAATCATCATCACGTACTCCATGGATAAGTAGAAGTCGACGCTCGAGAGTCAAAACGGAAATCATGTTAAGTTCTTTCAAAACAAGTCGTTAGGACTACACAAGGGTAAATCTCGGGGACCAGGATATGTATCAAACCAATCCGGGCCCGCCCATGAAAGTTAAAGCCATTATACATTATAGAATTATTTGCGAACATATCAAGGCAATCTGGTTCTGTCTATGAAAGTTACGGACATTTATAGACATAGGATCTTTTAAGAACAAAATTCTTTTTTGCAACATTTGAAATTCAATCACACATAAGACTTAAGGACCATAGTCCGACCATATGAAGAATGTCAATATCAAGAAGCAAATAAGAATCATAACATGCTCAGCACTTAAGAATGGAGTTACCCCAAGGCACAAATCATGTCATACCTTAATCCCGTCTAAGACATGCCAAAAGAAGGAAAGAGTAAGCTTTACATACCTCGTTCGCTTCCTAAGCTAATCCAAACTTAAGTCTCGGGCTCTCCAAGAGCTACAATAACGTCATTAAACACCAAACATTAGCTTTAAGTACTTAAGGATTCAATCCCAAGCCATCACTTTATTTACAGAAATTTGGGCAGCATTTCCCCTATAAGTTCAACAACCCCGAGAATTCAACTCGGCCAATATTATCAACAACAATACCAACAACCATTCCAACAACATCAATAATGAATTCAAAACACTAACATTAGTAACTTTTTTCTATACAATTTGACGATTTTCCATTTTCATTCAAATCAACCGCATACGATCAAACCATCATCAATATTCACACGTTCAAGTACTAATCCAAACCATTTAAACAGGATTCAAGAACACTTCGGACAATCCACAAAATATTCAAATCAGCCCAACCATTATACTACCTCACCCGAAACTTCCCAATTCCAATAGGAACAACAACAACAACACATTTCTTTCTTTCAAATTCATCAACTACACCAACAATCCACACTTTCGCAACATTATCTTCATAAATACAAGAAACTATATTTAATTCACATTAGCTTCCAAAACAGCCCACACGATTTTATCTTCAACTTAATTCATTAAACCTTTATTTACATCATAGAATCCACAACACAACAACCAAAAATACTAAATAAAATTTAGTTCATTCCTTGTCACAAAACATCCCATACTCACGCTCAACATCAACATACAAAGTTTCATGAATTTCATCCATTTCTACACACTATTCCCTCCGTTCTAATCCGTTAAAACTCTGAATAAACTTGTTAACAATGAAAAGGAACCTTAATCTTACTCTAAGTGTGCAGCCACCACGTCCACCCTCTTTCTTATTGGTTGATTTTTAGCTCAAATTGAAGGCAACGCGACGTACGACACTTTTCTCTTCGCTGGGCTTCGGAATTCGGGCGCATTTTGGTCAAAATTAGTTTTTCTCTCTAGGCTCTCCTCTCTCTTTTTCTCCAGAATTTTCTGGGTGTTTTGGTATGAAAAATGAGGAGAAAAGGCTGATATTTCATTTAAAAAGGTGTGGGTAATGGGCACCGACCTCTTGGGCTCGGGGTTGGGTCCACCGACTCGACCTTCGCCTTAAAACGTCCATATCTCCTTATCCCGATATTGCTTGTGAACCCACGACCTATGGTTGGAAATCTATTTCAATTATATAAAACTTTCATTCTGTGAGTTTTCCCAAATTCCAAACTCATAATACCGTTTTGGCCCCTCGAAGTCAGATCACCCGAAGACGTTTTCTTAAATCGCCCTTTTGGAGGGCTTACACTCATTTTTAGCTTATGGGTCCTTCTTAGGACTTGCTCAACTTCACATGTACCACCCATATATCTCTTCATATGTCCTTTATAAAATCCCGACATGTGGGTCCCACCTTAACACACGGCCACTTTGGCCTTTTCATGAAATTTTTATTTCAACTTCTAGCCCCTAATTTCCCTTAATATTCCATACCAATAAAATTCATAAGCAACTTGTATTAAAATAAAATCGGAGGTCAAAAGTCTCAACCTCGTATCCCGAACTAGTATTGTCCTTAACTTATCATGGTGCCGCTCGGATTATCCCAACGTACAAAATACGGGATATAACATCCTTCCTCCTTTAGAACATTCGTCCTCGAATGTTCAACTAGCCTCGTAAGGTCTTATAAGGATCTCGGGGGTTCCCTTTATTACTATAACATACGCCTCATCTACCAATCCTATTTCTTCTTCATCTCCTCTTGACTTCTCAAGTCATCTCCTTCCCGATATTATTCCGCCACAATACCTTAGCAAAAGCCACGTCTTTAGTACGCAACCTTCTTACCTTACGAACAATGTAATAAAGTCCAATACATCTCGGGTTAAACTTCTCCTTCTTGTCGGATCTCATTACACCTTTCATGGGTGATATCTTCAAATATACCCACTCGCCAATCTGGAATTCTAAGTGTTGACGCCGATTGTCGTCATATGGTTTCTGCCGTCTCTGAGCTGCTAATAGCCGTTCCCTGCTTTAATTGCCATCAAGAGGTATCATCCTGAAAGAATTTGACGCATAAATTCACCCTCTTTAGTAGTAGCCAAATAGTTCTCGATCATCTCGCTTAAATCATCTTATAATCCCCTTTACTCTACTTGTAACATTCTAGGCACATTGTCTCGTGTCATTTCTTTATCTTTAATTCGAACTCTTCTATCGTCCGTTTGCTCAGATCTTGTTCTCAACTTTCCTGTCGCACAATATGTTGAAATCTTTACGCGATTATACGAAGGTGCTCAAATTAGCCCAAGAAATGCCTTAGCGTGGCTTCGCTAGTCCTTATGTGTTACTTTGTCTTTGTCTTCACCTCACTTATCTCGCATCTGATATCGGGATAGATCTTTGGTTCAACCATAGCCATGTCCTGGTTGTCCTCGGGACTAGTTCTATCTCGGTAATTTAGCTTAAACCATCTTTACATCTATCCTTAATGGATCCAAAATCTCGTAACCATATTGCTATCACTGAATCCGAACTTTCCTCACTAAGTATTCACTCACTTGGTCTCATTCTTAGCATACAAATATTCGTAGGTGGCATAACTATTCTTGTACAACTTGTATAAACTACATCCAATCTTAGTCATAGCCTTTCGTTTTCCTGGTTCATTCTGCTTTACATATTCCTTCCGTCCTACTATCCGCTTGTAGCCTATCGTGTCATACTCTTTTCTTCCCTCTTTTTTTTTTTCTTTATTCACTCCTTTGATGCTCTCACTTCCTACTGTAGGAGATTTTCTGTTTTTCTCCCTTACTACTCATGGGTCGCAATATCATTAGCGAACAACCCTATCGCCCACATCTTAGTTTATAATCCCACATAGCAGTGCTAACTTTCACTATGCCTCCGCAAGTTATTTGTTATTGTTCTCTTGTCGTATTCCCCTTTAAGCTTCCACTTTCTAATGTCATATCATTCACGATCTCTACGATTAATCCTCAGCGCTATCTCAATTATCATCCTGACTTCTACCCTTTATTCGGCTTTTCAATTTACCGACTTGTCTTGGCAAGGAATCTTACCCGTAGCCCGAGCATCCGTGTCAACATATTGTAGTGTCGATTATCTTCATCTTACACTTTCATCTCTCGCACCCGCTTCCCCTTTGGGTGTACTTATACCATTACCCAAGTATACTCTGTCCTATGTTCGCATTTTCAAATCTCAATTAGGCGGCACTTTTATTCCGACATTTTGATTCCCTTGCCGTTCATCTACTCACGTCCTTTCTTTTCCAAATATCATTGTATCAAAACTTTCCAAGCTTAACCTGTTGTGAACACAGCATCAACTTGCCTTGTAGCATTTGTGCCATTTATATTTTTTTTCTCGCTTGGGCTTCGTTACCCTGTCCGATTAATGCCTTCCATATACCGCCCCGTTTGTCCCCGGAATACACATATCCGCCGATATAGCCATGTACGAAATATCATAGACATACATACACATATATTTACTACCATCTCACTTACGTAATATTTCCAAGCACTATTCCAACTCACCCAATTCTAAAGCTCGTGGCGCACCTTCTTTCTCTTCACCGGTCTAGTCCGCCTGTCCTATGTGACCTCTTAAGGTTTCTGCCCACTCCGCAAACTCAAATTTTCCTTAGACTACTCTAGCTTCTCATTTGCTTCTTACGTCTGAATTTGTAAGACTTTCAGAAAAATTCCCAGGGGGTCACCCATCCTAAAATTGCTCTCACTCCAAAGACGCTTAACCTTGGAACTCTGATAAAATACGATGCTTTAATGCTAATATAATCGCTTCTACCTCACCGTATGACCTCCGTCACATAATCTGGAGTAAATTGAAATCTTAACAAATTTCGAAACGTTCTCATAACACATCTCCCTCCGAATTAGAAAGGGTCTCTTACTCTTCTGACTCTACAATTACTATTTTAGCCCTTTTCAATCCTCAATGTTCGCTTTTCACCTATGGGTATGACTACTTTCCGTCCCAGACTCCCAAATTCCCAATGGTAATGAACACACCTCGATCGCCGTTACTTATGAATACTTGGTTATCGGCCTTTTCTAAATCGTCTCTTAGTATCACAAGTCCTTTCCAATTTCTTTTATCATACTCACTCGGTCTCTTTCTTATTTCTTTTTTCCACCTTTCTAATTATTCTTATCCCTCAATTTAGCAATTAACTTCTTTCTTTTCCGTTTCACACTTGTGTCGGCCGTACTTATTTCGTAGCTTATCCGCATCTCATCATTACTATCGGCTAACGACTTTACCTTTCAAGTCGTATTACAAACCTATATCTCATTCTCTTTTTATTTGATCCATCCCTCGGAAAATTTCGGTCTCTTAGTAGTTTCCTCTATATTTCTTACTATCTCAAAGCAATTAACTTTCGCGCGCGTAGAAATACCAACAATGCCCTTTCAAGTAGTATTACAACATATATATATGTATCATATCATATCACAGCCACACAGGGTATCATAATATATCAATAGCAACAACAAAGAAGATTTAAAAATGACAAGCATACCTCGTATGCCCAACTCGAACTGCACCTGTTACACTTTCCTGTTGACTTTCCTTTTTAGCTTTCAACTTTACATTTCGATCGTACTTCAATACCTTATTCGACATATACCTTTCATACCTTTGCTTACCTGCGTGCTTAGTAACTTCCAATATCATCAATCACTTTCTTCTCGTCGATGTCATTCTTCCGCTCGCAATCAAAAGTCGGGGTAAGGAATCTCATTTCCTATGACTTGGCTCTATGGACGATCTAAGATGCGAAAGAAGAGTAACCACCCTAGATGCCCCGTAGCCTCCCCGTTATAAACGTGGCGCGCTTCATACCATAAATAGGACTCTACCGGACACGACTTTGCGTACAACCCCTAGGACGAACTTCGGCTCGATACCAATTTGTCACACCCCAACCCGATAGGGTGATGGGCACCCGACCCTTACTTAGGGCCTAGCGAACCCGCTAACTCTCGTGATACTCATAACCATACTGGGCCCGCAAAACATGACATAAGTACATAATGAAAATTTTTCAGAAAACAAACATACCTTTCATCTCTGTCAAATCAAATAAAACTAGTACCGTATGAGATCTGTAAACATATGAAGTTCGTAACATAATGCATAATGATACATCGGCTTACATAGCCGCTTACAAACCGACATCTTATATACACGACACGATGCCGCAAAAGTCTCTAACATAACTCTAGATATCATAACATAAGCACCGACTCGGAAAGCTCCGGGAGAAAGCGGAGCTCGCCAATCCCACGGGACATCTTCTACTCGTACGGCGTACCTCGCGTGGCATGAAATGCAGCCCCCAGAAGAAGGGGTCGGGGGTACGCGCATTTTAATATGTACCGAGCATGTAAAGCATGAAATACACTAAGCCGTATCATCGACATAAGGAGTACGAAAACCGACAAGAACCGAAGAAAACGTAGGGCTTGCCCCCCGAAACTTAACTTATATGAACATATGCATGCATATATATATATATATATAGCGTGTCCCGCCCTACTAGCGAGGGATTAGTAAGTAAAATTATCATATACATGTACATATAGCGTGTCCCGCCCTCCCCAGAGGGACTCGGTAAGTAAAATCATGTCATCATATATATATATATATATATACGCGTGTCCCGCCCTCTAGCGAGGGACTCGGTGAATAGAATCATCATATGCCATCCCGGCCACCATCCCCATATCATCACATCATCATATACATATATATATCGTGTCCCGGCCCTCTAGTGAGGGACTCGGTGAACAAAGCAAAGGGAAGGTGCACGAATGCGTGTCCTAGCTCGGGACTCAGTGAAGGACATATTGAGGCTGGCACGAGCAGAGTAGTGAGAAACCATATGCACATAAATCATCATCACAGACTCAATGGATAAGTAAGTAGTCGACGCTCGAGAGTCAAAACGGAAATCATGTTAAGTTCTTTCAAAACAAGTCGTTGGACTACACAAGGGTAAATCTCGAGGACCAGGATATGTATCAAACCAATCCGGGCCCGCCCATGAAAGTTAAAGCCATTATACATTACGGAATCATTTGCGAACATATCAAGGCAATCTTGCTCCGTTTGCGAAAGCACACATTTATAGACATAGGATCTTTTAAGAACAAAATTCTTTTTTAAACATTTGAAATTCAATCACACATGCTAAGACTTAAGGACCATAGTCCGACCATATGAAGAATGTCAATATCAAGAAGCAAATAAGAATCATAACATGCTCGCACTTAAGAATGGAGTTACCCCAAGGCACAAATCATGTCATACCTTAATCTCGTCTAAGACATGCCAAAAGAAGGAAAAGTAAGCTTTACATACCTCGTTCGCTTCTAAGCTAATCCAAACTTAAGTCTCGGCTTCTCCAAGAGCTACAATAACGTCATTAAACACCAAACATTAGCTTTAAGTACTTAAGGATTCAATCCCAAGCCATCACTTTATTTACAGAAATTTGGGCAGCATTTCCCCTATAAGTTCAACAACCCCGAGAATTCAACTCAATAATATTATCAACAACAATACCAACAACCATTCCAACAACATCAATAATGAATTCAAAACACTAACATTAGTAACTTTTTTCTATACAATTCGATGATTTTCCATTTTCATTCAAATCAACCGCATACGATCAAACCATCATCAATATTCACACGTTCAAGTACTAATCCAAACCATTTAAAACAGATTCAAGAACACTTCTACAATCCACAAAATATTCAAATCGGCCAACCATTATACTACCTCACCCGAAACTTCCCAATTCCAATAGGAACAACAACAACACATTTCTTTCTTTCAAATTCATCAACTACACCAACAATCCACACTTTAGCAACATTATCTTCATAAATACAAGAAACTATATTTAATTCACATTAGCTTCCAAAACAGCCACACACGATTTTATCTTCAACTTAATTCATTAAACCTTTATTTACATCATAGAATCCACAACACAACAACCAAAAATACTAAATAAAATTTAGTTCATTCCTTGTCACAAAACATCCCATACTCACGGCTCAACATCAACATACAAAGTTTCATGAATTTCATCCATTTCTACACACTATTCCCTCCGTTCTAATCCGTTAAAACTCTGAATAAACTTGTTAACAATGAAAAGGAACCTTAATCTTACCTTAAGTGTGCAGCCACCACGTCCACCCTCTTCTTATTGGTTGATTTTTAGCTCAAATTGAAGGCAACGCGACGTACGACACTTTCTCTCTTCATGGGCTTCGGAATTCGGCGGCGCGGATTTTGGTCAAAATTAGTTTTTCTCTCTAGGCTCTCCTCTCTTTTTTCTCCAGAATTTTCTAGGTGTTTTGGTATGAAAATGAGGAGAAAAGGCTGATATTTCATTTAAAAAAGGTGTGGGTAATGGGCCCGACCCGCCTGGGTTGAGCCGGGTTGGGCCCATCGACCTTCGCCTTTAAAACGTCCATATCTCCTTATCCCGATATTTCTTGTGAACCCACGACCTATGGTTGGAAATCTATTTCAATTATCTACAACTTTCATTCTGTGAGTTTTCCCAAATTCCAAACTCATAATACCGTTTTGGCCCCTCGAAGTCAGATCACCCGAAGACGTTTTCTTAAATCGCCCTTTTGGAGGGCTTACACTCATTTTTAGCTTATGGGTCCTTCTTAGGACTTGCTCAACTTCACATGTACCACCCATATATCTCTTCATATGTCCTTTATAAAATCCCGACATGTGGGTCCCACCTTAACACACGGCCACTTTGGCCTTTTCATGAAATTTTTATTTCAACTTCTAGCCCCTAATTTTCCTTAATATTCCATACCAATAAAATTCATAAGCAACTTGTGCATTAAAATAAAATCGGAGGTCAAAAGTCTCAACCTCGTATCCCGAACTAGTCTTGTCCTTAACTTATCATGGTCAGCTCGGATTATCCCAACGTACAAAATACGGGATATAACACATTAGTTAATCCAAATGACATCACCCGGAATTCATAATGGCCATATCTCGTTCTGAAAGCTGTCTTGGGTATATCTTCTTCTCTAACTCTCACTTAATGATAACCCGATCTCAAGTCTATCTTAGAGAACCACTTGGCACCTTGTAGTTGGTCAAATAGATCATCAATTCTTGGAAGAGGATATTTGTTCTTTATCGTCACCTTATTCAATTTTCGGTAATCAATGCACATTCGTAGGGAGCCATCTTTCTTTCTTACAAATAAGACTGGTGCTTCCCACGGTGATGAACTGGGTCTAATAAACCCTTTCTCAAGCAAATCTTTCAACTGTGCCTTTAGCTCTTTCAATTATGCCGGTGCCATTCGATAAGGAGGAATAGAAATAGGCTTGGTACCCGACAACACATCAATAGCAAAATCAATTTCTCTTTCTGGAGGTAGGCCTGGTAGTTCATCTGGAAATACATCCGGAAATTCATTCACTACCGGAACAGATTGGAAAGTTGGCGACTTTGCTTCGGTGTCATGAACTCGGACTAAATGATAAATATAGCCTTTAGCTATCATCTTTCTTGCCTTAAGGTAGGAAATAAACCTACCTCTTGGAGATGCTGCATTACCCTTCCATTCAAGTACGGGCTCTCCCGGAAATTGAAATCGAACTACTTTCATCCGGCAATCAACATTAGCATAACATGAGGCTAACCAATCCATACCCATAATCATATCGAAATCTAACATTTTCAAATTTCAACTAAATCGGCTTAGTCCGAGGTCACATATCACAATCATACAATCTTTATATACTTGTCTAGCTATCACGGGATCACCAACCGGAGTAGATACCTCAAAAGGTTTAATTGGCTCGGGTTTCACCCCAATACGACCAGCAACATATGGAGTAATAAAAGATAGCGTAGAACCCGGATCTATCAATGCATACACATCATGAGAAAATACTGATAATGTACTTGTAATCACATCTGGGGAGGACTCAAGATCCTGTCGTCCGGCTAAAGCATATATACGAGGCTGAGTGGCACACAAACAGATGCTCCCCCTTGACCTTTATCCCCGCTTGCTGGAATCTGGGGAGGCTGCCCTACCGGGCACACTGAAGAAGAACCAGCCGTTGATCCTGTGGGCTAGACCCCAACTCTACCGCTCACCAACGGGCAATCTCTCATCATGTGCCCCAACTGGCCACAGGCATAGCAAGCATCTGAACCCTGGCGACACTACCCGGAATGTAATCTACCGCACTGACTACATCGCGGTACTGGGGGTCTCCTCTGGCTATAGTCTCCCCCCCCCAAACCGCGAACCCGAGGCCTCGAACTTTGACCCTGTCCTGAACGGAAAGAGCGATCAAATCTCCTGCGTGTAAATCGGGGAGGTGCACTAGTCACCGACTGGCCTGAGTGTCTAGAATGTGACTGCCTTGATCCCCCTCTATAATCACTGCCTGTGCCCATAGATCTGGCCTTCTTGCTTTGCCCTCTATCAACATCACGATCACCCCTTTGCGGATGTTGCTGTCCTTCTAAATTCTAAGCATGAGCTTGAATACGGAAAATATCTGTCACGACCCAACCCCGTAGGCCATGACTAATGTCCGAGTTGGACACTCACACACACACACGATACTCAGAATCGGCATACTAAACTTGTATAGATACGAATGGCCACATGTAGGCTCAGATCATCGCATAAAAGCAAACATATATCACAAAAGCCGGCGAGGCTGCCATAAAGAACATAACATATCAAATATACGCATATGCAGCCGACAAGGCTGCCACGGCGAACGGGACCGCCCAAACATAAAACATATGAACACATCTGTACAGAAGTAACCATAACCCACATACATGTCTACAGACCTCTAAACAGAACAACGGAATCATATGACGGGACAGGGCCTCGTCGTACCCCTGAATGAATATATACATATATAACGGAAGAGTATATACCCAAAATGTAGGCTCCGGACGAAGGAGCACTCCCAAACAGCAGAGTAGGTGTCCTAGGCTGGCGGATCACCAAACTGGGCGTCTGACTACGGGCATGAAACGCGGCCCGAAGAAAGGGGGTCGGTATTCACACGGAATATATGTGCGAGTATGCAAAGCAAGAAATACAGTAACAGAATCATAATTGAAACAAAAGATGCGGAAAATAGATACAATATGCAAAATGTCAAAATATGTACTTTAAAAATACAAATCATGCATAGGCTCTTAGAATATGGTCGCCCGCCTGTCATTGGCGCCATAACACATCATACTCCAGAAGATTTTATATCTCCGAACCCGACATATCACATAGCACATCATAACGCCATAACACATCATAACACCAAATATACTCAGAACCCGGCCCTCTAGCGAGGCTCGGCGAACCAAACACACCATACTCCGGAATATATCATAGTGCGCACGAACATAACCGGCCCGGGACTCGGGGAAGGATGTAACAATCATATGCACGAGCAGAGTCGTGAGTAACATTATGCATAAAATAATTATCACAGACTCAATAGATAATAAGTAATCCATACTCGGGAGTTAAGTGATAGTCATACTAAGTCCTTTCCAAAGGTCACTAGAAACGAACATAGAAAAGTCTCGGGGCCCACGGACGAGTACCAACCCCGTCCGAGACGGCCTATGAAAGTTGGGGGATGTTATGCCTTATGGAATCTCCTATGAACGTTTCGGGGCAATCCGAGCTCGTCTACGGAAGTTACGGTTGTTCGTAATTACGGAGTCTTTTAAACCGAAATTTTATCGACTTTTTGAAAACCTTTCATATAAAACATAAGGATCTTAATTTAAATACCTTAAGGGGCCAACATTAAGAGAAGATTAAGAATCTTATACAAACTCGGATCGTAAGAATGGAATTAGCCCGAGGCTCGTATCATAGCCTACTTACACTAGGACATGCCAAAAGAAAGAAGGATTGGGCTTTACATACCTCGACTGCTCTCAAAGCTAATCCCACTTACATCGCGGACTTCCCAAGATCTACAATACGTCATTAAACGCCAAACATTAGCTAAAGGCATTTAGGAATTCAATTCCAAGTGAACACTAAATTCTACAGGAATTTGGGCAGCATTTTCCCTGTAAATACAACAACCTCGAGAATTTAACTCGGCCAATTCAACAACAACAACACCAACAACCATTCTAACAACATCAACAATCAACCCGAAATGCATTATAACATTAGTAACTCTCTTTTACATCATCCAACAACATTCATTATATTCGGTGCAACTACTTATATTCAAACCAATATCAACGCTCATACGTTCAAGCACTAATCCGAAACCATTCAAACAATATTCAAGAACACTTTTAACAATTCACACAATATTTCAAACAACCCAAACAATACTCCAACTCACCCGAAAATCACCCCAAACCCGAGAACAACACAACCATATTCCTTTCTCCCAAATTCATGAATTACACCAATAATCCACACATTAACAATGTCATTTCCATAAATACAAAAATTACATCAAAAGCACATTAACCTCCAAATCAGCCCGTAACCATTACAACATCCATTTGAATCATTAAACTTTCATTTTCATCATAGAATCCATAACGACGACAACTAAAATACTAACTAAAATTTGTTCATTCTCAACCACACAATGGGGACCATATTCGGCCAACACCCCATTATGCCAACTTCATGGTTTTCATTCATCTCAACACATAACAACAACCAAACATACTAGAATAGAATTAATTTATCACTTTCAACACAACACACACATGCACGGCCTCAAGCCATGCACACGGCCTCAAGCCATGCACACGGCCCAACTCCAACATGGTTTATTTCATGAATTTCATCCATTTTGGTATACTACAACACATATAAACCATCCATAACACATAAAAACAAGATTAAACCTTACCTTTCTTCACAACTTCACAACTTGTCTAAGGTTGGCAAAGGATGAAAACGAGCAGTCTATTGATTCAAATAACAACTCCACGTTAACGAGGACCCTTCAATTAGTGGGTTTGCTAGAAGAAAGCAATTTTTTGATGGCTATTTTTTTGGTCTTGAAGTTGGAGCTATGGCCGAATGGCCTTGAGTTGTTCTTCTCCAAGCTTCTTGATTTTTCTACTAAGTGTTGAAATGAGAAAGATGACTTGCTAGTCATCTTTTAATACATATTATAAGCATCCATGTGGCCCTTGGCCCACACCAAGGTGGCCGGCCATATGCCCCTATTTTTTTCTTCTTCTTTTTTCCTTTTTCATGAAATAAAATACTTTCCATAAATAGCTTTTGACCCCAAATGTTTCCTTAATACTTTCATGCCAATAAAATCATACACCACTTATGCTTTTAAAACAACAAAAATCTCTACTTCGTATCCCGGAATAGTCTTGTCCCTAACTTATCGTAGTTAACTCGGATTGTCCCGTTGTTCAAAATACGGGATATAACAATATCCATCCCATCTTGCAATGAGGCCGTCAAACAGTCCTTGAAAAAATGTGGTCGTAAGCCACTCACAAACCTATGTACCCGATCTCCCATGTCGGCCACCATAGTCGGGGCATATCTAGCCAAAGAGTTAAATTGAAGGCTATACTCCCGGGCACTCATGTTTCCTTGCTTCAAATTTAGAAATCTATCCGCTCTATCTCGGCGGACCTCGGGTGGCAAATAATGGCGAATGAAAGCATCTACGAATTCTTGCCAAATGGGAGGAGGCGCATTCTCTCTTCTCGATGCTATCCAATTATTATACCATAATACCGCCACATCTCGGAGTCTATATGATGCCAACTCCACGGATTCAGTCTCGGAGGCATGAATAATCTTCAATGTCCTCAACATCTCATCAATAAAGCCTTGCGGATCTTCATCCAGCTTTGACCCAAAGAACTCCGGAGGATTTAAACTCATAAAATCACGGGCTCTAGTACTAGCTGACCGATCACTTGGGCTCGCATTCTGCCGCTGTGCCTGGGCGGCAACTAACTGCGTCAATAAATGAATGGCTTCGGTCACTTGTTGACCCGAAGTAGCCGGTGGAGGAATTGAAGGCATAGGAGCTGGAGCTGAAGCCCATTCTTGGTCTTCTGTAATAGGCGGAGTAGTGGAGGCATTAGATGGAGCCTTGTTATGTGATTCCCCCTCATCTATATTCGTAGGCGGCTCTCTTTCTGCCCGCCTTTTCATCGTAGTCTTGCCCTTCTGGGCAGCTTTAGCTTTTCCCCTTGGCGGCATTTTTGAAATCACAACACACTATTAGGGAGGATAAAATTTTATAGCACAGCTCTATCGCACGATCTCTTAAGAAGAAAGATGGTCATTTTTCCTAAATGCCCTGTAGCCTCCTGTTTATTAGCGTGGCGCGCAACACACCATAAACAAGACTCTACTAGACACGGCTCGTAGACACTTCCTAGGACTGAACTACTCTGATACCACTTCTGTCACGACCCGACTAGGGCCATGACGGGCACCCGGGGCTAACCGCCGAGCACCACTCATTCTATTACTCATCTGCTCACATTAATACTTCTTATGCTCATAATCATAGAAAACTATTTTCATTTAAACATATTTACTTTATAAACATGAGCCCTTTAGGCTATCAAATTAATATGTAAATACGTGCATATACATATGAGAAACTTGTGAGACCATACTACCCACACTGCGCATCTACGAGCCTCTACTAGATTGCTAGACATAGGGACGGGACAGGACCCCGTCATGCCCAAAACATGCATAAACATATATACCAAAAGAATAATCAATGGCACCTCCGAAAAATGGAGTGCTCTCAAATCCGCTAATAGCTCCTAAGAGTCTGGATCACCTCCCTGTCTACCTGTGGGCATGAACACAACGTCCAAAGAAAACAAACGTCAGTACGAACATTGTACTGAGTATGTAAGGCATAAACAATAATGAAACATCAATGAAATAGGAAGGCATCAAATGAGAAGCAATCAGAATCGATCGAATCATAAAAGAAATAATGCATGCTGGCTTACTCTCATAATCATCATCATATCATGTATGCATAAATATATAAGCTGCCCGACCATATAGATACGGTGTGATAATCAATAGCATTAGCTTGCGTCCAGGCCTCCCGCGTCCGGGGTACCATCTCATTGTCACGACCCAACCCCGTAGGCCACGACTAGTGCCGGAATTGGGCACCCAAACACAATCACAAATCTGAGTCGCAAACGGCTGAAGCATACACACAAATATCAAACGCGTGTATTGTGTCAAACTATCGCGACATATCTCAAACACAACCGTATATATATATATCCGGCAAGGCTATCAAATGGCGCAACGGCCCAAAACATATATAAATGCAAGCCGACGCCCGAGGCGCCACGGCGAACGGGATCGCCCGTAACTTATATCATACAAACACAACGTACGTAATGGGCATAACCCACATACATGTCCACGACCTCTAAATGTACAAACGAGAATCATATGACGGGACGTGGCCCCGCCGTACCCCCGAACAAATATATACAAATGCAACGAACGAATATATACCAAAATGTGGCTCGAATAAGGGAGCACTCCAACGAGAAGAGGGTGTCCTAACGGGTGGATCACCAAACCGTGCGTCCGTACCGCGGGCATGAAACGCAGACCCCCGAAGAAAGGGGGTCAGTACGAAATATGTACTGAGTATGCAAAGCAGAAAATGTAGTGTACAAATCTAAGTCGTAATCGAAATAGAGGTACAAAAAATAAATGCATTTCCAAAATATCAAAATGTTTACTTTAAAAATACGAATCATGCATAGGGCACAGAAAATATGGTCGCCCGCTCGTCGATGGCGCCATAACACAAGATAACACCGTAAAGTTTCAAATCTCCGTATCCCCATCACATATCAAACACGATAACGCCATACACAAGCATAACACCAAATATAAGCGGAACCCGACCCTCGAGCGAGGGGCTCGGCGAACCATAATCACAGCATAACACCGGAGTGTAACAAAGTGTGCACGACAACAGAACCGGCCCGGGACTCGGCGAAAGATATGACAGAATGCACGAACAGAGTCGTGAGTAACCATATGCATAAAATCATTATCACAGACTCAAATGATAAGTAAAATGACCATATTTATAATCGGGATATCAATTATATCATATTTTGTCAAAAGTCATCAAAATTACAAAAAGAAGAGTCGCAGGGCCCACGGACGGGCGTTGACCCGAGTCGGCCCGCCTATGAAAAGAATACTTATCATACATCATACAATCTCCTACGAGCATATCGAGGCAATCCGAGCCTTTCGGTGAAAGATACGAGCGTTCGTAGTTACGGAACTTTTAAAGGCCAAACTTTTTATGCAAAAGTTGAAAATCAAATATTTCAAAGACATAAAAGCCAATATTTCATCATATCAACATACGAGTTCCAAGAAACGAATAAGAGTCATAAACATGCTCGGATTGCGAGAATTGAATTTCCTCGAAGCTCGTGTCATAGCCTATTTGAAACTAAGGCATGCCAAAAGAAGAAAGGATTGGGCTTTACATACCTCGTACGCACTTAACGCTAGCCAAACTCAAGCTAACTCCAACCTACGTCTGGGGCTGCCCAAGGTCTACAAACAAGTCATAATATGCCAAACATTAGCTATAGACATTTTGGGCATTTAATTCCAAATTTGCCCTTAATTCTACGAAATTTGGGCGGCATTTCCCCTAAAAATAGGCCACCCCGAGAATTTAACTCGGCCAAATCAACAATCAACAACAACAACAACCAACCTAGCAACATCAATAATCAATCCGAAAGGCAATATAACATTAATAACCCTCTTTTTCATCATTCAACAACTTTCATACATATTCAATTCAATGACTTACGTTCAAGCCAACATCAACGCTTATACATTCAAATATTAACCCAAATCCATATCAACAACATTCAAGGACATCTTAAACAATTTATACAATATTTCCAACAATCCAACAATGGCTCCAATTTACCCGAAAACTGTCTCCAACCCGAGAGCACAACTATAATCATTTCTAACTTCCGAATCATGATTTGCATCAATAATCCATACTATAACGATATCATTATCATAAATACACAAATTACATCAAACACATAATAACCTTCAATTCAGCCCATACATTTACAACATCAATCTTGAGTCATTAAAAGCTCATTTCCAACATAGAATTCATTACGACAACCACTAAAACACTAAGCGACATTAATGCGTTCTTTGTCATATTCCATGACCCATTTTCTACCAACACAAAATATATACATATTGATGATTCTCATTCATTCCTCACCCTACAATGATCATAACATACTAACTAGACCTCAATTCATTGCTTCAACACAACACAACACACACACACTTCACACGGCTAAGCCTCATACACATGGCCTCAATTCCAACTTACTATATTTCATGATTTTCATCCATTTTAACATACTACAACATGCATACAACCTTTATAACACATAAAACATGATAAATTCTTACCTTTTCCTTCCACTTCACAAGAGGCTAGGGTTTGCGATAATGAAAACTAGCGGGTTGATCGCTCCAACAACACTTCCACGCTACTTAGGGACCTCAAATTAGTGGATTTATACCAAGGAAATAATTTTGGGATGGCTTGAATTGAAGTTGGTTTTTTTGCTCCTTGGCCGAGAGCCTTGTTGTGGTTCTTCAACTTCTTGCTATTTTTTTCTAAGTGTTGAATGAGGTGAATGAAGTAGTGGTCATCTTTTAAACTTATGCAAGACTTATACAAGTGTCCCTTGGCCCACACCATGTGTTAGAGCAATAGAAATTGAACACAAAATGTGTGGGAGCCACTCCCACTCACACGGCCAACAAGGAGAAAATGGATGATTTCCAAGTTTCACAATTTTCATTTTTGGTCCCAAATTTTCCTAAGTGTTCCATACCAACGAATTCATGAACAACTTATGTCTCAAAATAAAATCGATGGTCAAAAGTCCTGACTTTTCATCCCGGAATGGTTTGGACCCTAACTTATCATAGTTAATCCGAATTGTCCCAATGCACCAAATACGGGTTCTAACACTCATGCCGCCCACTAGTGGTGTCTGTCCATGCCATCTGGCCATGGTGTATACGCTGCCCGCCTTATTGGTGATTGCCCGGCCATATAGGCGCGGTTTAATATCATCATCATGTGCTCATCATAATATGCTCATCATGATATGCTCATCATAATATGCTGGTCATAATGTAATTATCATAATGCATGCATAGAAACTCAGAGACAACTATACTTTATCGGGGTGACATAAGGTCGTGAACCCCCGATTACCTTATGGAGCATTCATACACATTCTGCCTCACCTTGAAGGAACGAGCATAAGGTGAGTGTATATTATAATCAACATCATTAGCTTTATAAGGACATCATATCATGGACTCTGGAATCTTTAGACTTAAGCTTATCATCATCATTATTGTACTTATAACGTATCTCTTATCTCATATGACTATTCATGGACAAGAACTCTTAGTTTTCTTGAAGACAGGAGATTCATGACGAAAGGGAAAAAAATCATGTTATAAGATTCATGCCTTGGAAAGAAAGGACTAGCCTCACATACCTTTGTCATTTAACTATTCTATCGCTTACTCGTTCTCCTTTAATGCACACGTTCTACCTTCAAGAGAATTCGTATCGACATTAGCCACACAATTATAAGAATGTGCTTACTAAGGCTAGAGAAAATTGGGCAGCATTTCCTTTGTTTATACGACTTCCTCCATATTCCGTATCAACTCCCAAACATTCATAATAGCAATCACAATACCATAGACAACAATTATCATTCATTTGCTTTCCACATTTCACAATTTCACTTCAACTTCTCCATAATCATGACCATAGTTCACTGTCGCGTTCTTTCACGTATAATACTTATTCCATGTTCTAAATGTCATTCATAACGTATTTACAATCTCAACATATCAATATCCACAACTCAATCCCAACTTCTACTCAACAATGACACTATTCACACATTTATGACCCATTTTCTATACTCTCCTACAATCCAAGTGTTTCAACTTACCAATACTTCAAACATCATTAAAATACCATGAAACTTCAAACATCATTAAAATACCATGAAACTTACCTTAGATAGCGTAGAAACAAGTCTTGAGTGGAAATACTCTTCTAGCACCAAAACCCTATTTCACCTCTCTTGGGATTTCTTGGCTTGGATGACTTTAATGGGTTTCACACTCTTGATTCTTGTTGGTTTGATGAAGTTGATCATCAATTTCCTTTGAATTCTTGTGGATGAAGAGTGGAGAGAATATTCTAGAGGGTTCTTGACTTGTGGAGTGAAAATGAAATGAAAATGAAATGAGAGAGAGGTCCCTTATATTAATTCACAATCTGTCCCGACCAGAACATACGGTCTGTATATTTTTCACTGGCCGTATGTTTGGACCGTATGTTTGGTCCAGTGAAGAGTGCCATTCTGGGCTGAACCTACGACTGGACATACGGTCCGTGGATTTTATACGGCCAGTATGTCTGGCCGTATAATGCCCAGCTTTCCGAGACTTGTTCTCGTCGACTCGTTTGATCTCCGATCCTTATGGAACCTTCTTAACACTTGTTTAACACCTCAATACCAATATAAGGGACGTTATAACTCTTCCTCAAAGTATCATTAGGACATCATTAACTCAATACTCGAAATTCTTATCCGACACACAACATATGACTCGCTTTCCTTAACAACTTTCTTCTCTTACCTCGAATGTCTTTGGAAATCTTAATTAGGACCATTAAAGGCTATTTCTTATTCATCAAAATATCGTATACGTCGTACCCTTCGTTAGTCTACTCACTGTACGCTAATCGGGAAATTTCCAAGGTGTAACAGTTTCTGTAACCATTATACGGCACATTATACGGTCCGTATAATTTTATACGATCCGTATAAGTGACCGTATAACTCCATCAGTGATGGACCTTCACTGTAACGGTTATACGGACCATTATACGGATCGTATAGTATTATACGGACCGTATAAATGGTCGTATAATCTACCTTTCCTCTGATCTCATTCTCGTCGCTTCGTTTGATCTCCAATCCTTATGGAACCTTCTTAGCACTTGTTTAACACTTCATTAGCAATCTAAGGGCATCATAACTCTTCCTCAAGACATTACTAAGTTGACATTAGCTAAGTACTTTGCAAAACCTTTCCAAAACACAACGTATAGTTCGCCTTCCTTAACGACTCCCTTCTCTTGCTTCAAACATCTTCGGAATCTTAATTAGAACTGTTAAGTACTACTTCTTACTTGTAGGGACCTCACCTACGCCTCACCCTGCGTTAGTCTATCTACCATATGACGACATGAATTTTTCGAGGTGTAACGGGTTTGATCCTTTTTCTCTTCCTAGGATCGAGGATAGTACGTACTCGTATCTCATGATTTATGCTTCTCTAGAGTACTCTTTTAGTAATTGGTTACATCATTGTCCCTTTAGTTTGGTGTTGCTATTTGAGTTACTTGTTGATATGCTTAAGACGTGTGTTAAGATTGATATGTTGACCATTCCTGTTTTTGACCCTGGAATTGATCTTGAAGTAGGTAACTTGTTTGAATTAATGACTTTGGGGTGGGCTAGTACATTACTTCGGTATTGGGACTTGAGCTATTCTACTTGTTTTGTACTTAGCCTTGGATAGAATTTGGTGTGTTTTAAAGTGAAGTAGGTGGAGAGCCATTGGACAGATCCTCCTTGGACATTATTGTGGCATGAAACGACATCTTGCAAACTCCATAAGGACGGTATATTTTCTTGGCTTATGCTTCTTCTTGGACTGTCTAAAGCCATGACGGTAATCCTACCACCTTCGGGTAGTTTTGTAGCACTCTGGCATGATATCATGGTTATGTTCTTGTGAGGCTACTTAGCTATTGCCTCGATGAGACTTGGAAGTTATATATACTCATTCTCGTCCATGTGTTGCAGGAATCGAATTTGAGGACGAATTCTTTCCAAGCAAGGGAGGATGATGTAGTCCAAATAGCCATGATGATGATGATCCATAGAGCCGTGTTGATGATGATCCATGTATGCCATCATGATGCGGTCGAGGATGACGATGCTGTGATTTTGAGGACGAAATCCTTCCAAGAAGGGGAGGATGATGCAAGCCAAACTGGCCATCATACATTCCAGCCGTCCGGCCAGGATTCTACATGACATCCATCTAGGCTTTGGAGATGGAGTCTTCATTTCAGGAGCCGTGGACACTTCCGAGCCCAAGAGAGGAGCCCAAGATCAGTTTATGATAGCCCATGGTCTAGCCTTATGTGGCCATGCGTGTGGCTTATACTTAGGCCAAGTTTCATTTGCTTTATAAGCCATGTAGTCTATTTCTTAAAAGCCGTATGTGGCTATGTTTTAAAGACCAGTGTGTGGCTTTTCTAAATAAGCTACACTTAGACTCATTCTAGAAAAAGACTGCTTATGATATATAAATGAAACCCTTGTCTTTTTTAAGACTGATTTGTAGCTATTTGGTGGAATTCAAATTGTACAACCCCCGTTTGATTATTCAATTTGCAAGGGATTTTATTCTCTTGAGGATTGTTACATAAGATAGGTGCCTTTGATCCTTTTGGAAGGTAACTAGGACTAGTTCTTCTAGTTATTATCCAATTGTTTATCAATATGTCTTGTTTTCTATCTTGTCTTTATTTTCTTGCATCAAAAATCATCAAATCTCTATATAACTCTTTTCTTCCTCTGAAACTATTCCGATCACCGGACGTTCCTCCGACTTAATCATTCCTTTCATCTTTCTTCAGCTTCTCAACTCGTTCTACCATGTCGTCATCATCTCTTCCCCTTCCTGACGCCTCTAACTCCTACAATACTGCCACTCATGGCGACTATCCAATGCATGCGCTGCCTCACAAAGCTGCCGGCAACGTGCTTCACGGTTGTGATGGATGTTATCAGACCAAGAAAAAGAAGAAGGGAAAAGAGGCTGAACCTAGCACGAACACTGCCGGTTCATTCATACCGAAAACATGGGCATTTGACAAAGACCTCCAAGTTCGGATTTCATCTTCTAAACAAACCAGTGATCGGGAAGAACCAGACGGTGAATATCCCTCCATAATCCGGTCCAATCATCCTTCCATAGTTTGAAGGGACTGTGGCTGGAAAAGCATCCAAGTATTTGCACCTAGGCAGGTCAAATGGATTACCTTCAGTAGAATGATCGGTTCCAACTACACACAAGCATACGTGGGCGGCAAGTAATAAAGTGATAAGTAGAGTATGTTCCACGCGAGGACTTGTGATTTAACTATTTACTAAATCAAACTATTATGGTTTATTTATTCAAGCGATTCTAAGAAGTGAATAAATTTACTAAACTACTATGACAAAATAAAATAACAAATAGAGAAAACAAGAAGAGTACAAAGGAACAAGTGATTCTAGGGTTATGGTTGCTAACAATCTTGTTGAGTTATCCACGAGAATTTGATTATTATCAATCTAGTGTACTAATAGCATGGTTGCTATTATGTCGCACGGGGCATCCTATACTACGACGCCTATCCTAAACACTGAACACTATGTTTGCAAACATGTTCTGACAGTCAAGATGCATTTATAACTCATGTTATCGAATAAGCAAGGCGTACTAAGTAAAAGTCTATAAATGTCATATCACTTACTAATTATAAGTTAGTCAGAGCTGCTAATCAGCACTGGGCAAATCCCCAGACGAACTAAACTTTCCCTACTAAACCTCTTTTGCTACCCAACAAACCCCCCCCCCCCCCCCGCCTGCCAGAGATCTTGATTCGGATATGATAGTCCCTCTATGTTAGCTACTCATAGAGATAAATGATGAATGATTGAGTAAGTAAACCAATTAAACCAAAGAATGGTGATAAATAATATAATCAATTCAAAGTATCAAACTACAACATTCATGAAGTACCATAACCCTAAGAATTAATTACAAAAGAAGAGATTAATGAAAATTGATGATTAATGACGTTTCCGCCGTCGTTTGAGCCTCCGCCTTGTCTCCCTCTTTGAGAACCCTAGAATATGACTTCTTTCGTTGAATTGTGCCTTCAAAAATTGGTAGTTGTATTATAGTGTTAGAATTTGACCATGGGTTGGATCTCCAATTCGGACTGCAGAATATGTAAGGACACAGCTTGTCCACTAGCTAGGTGGCACGGGGTGTCCTTCTAAATTTCTTGACTTCCATTTTTCTACCCAAGTGCATGGCTAGCTAGGAGACATGGGGTGAAATGCTCTGTATGTAAATCAAAATTCGAATGTGAAGTTCTATTTATAGCTATATTTCTGGGAGCAGGATCCACGAATCTCACCTTTATAATGTCTATTATTAGCTCATAATAATGTCTGATTAACGCCTGGAGAAGATCTTTTCTGCCACACGGCACAGCAAGTAGTCTCAAACTCTTTTATGTGCGTGTGAGTTAAAAACAAAATTTTTAAAAAAAAAACCACATAAGCAGCTCAACAAGAAAAACTCATTTTTTAAATTTCATTTTTTACCCTAACCCAACGGCTTAAAAAGCCTTTCTTCCTTAATTATGTGTTCCTCCAATTAAAACACACCCCAAGTTCAAACTCAAATTTTCTTCTTGACCTTCTTCTTTAATTGCTAAAGTTCAGTCATATTTATAGGTTTCGGTTTCAATTGTCTTGCTGACTAAATTTTGTAGATGTGGAATTCCGGCAATTTTGGAGCAGTAAACACAATGGACTAGAGCAGAAAATACCGGTGATCGAACACCATATCGGAACCCTAATCCACTGATTTTAACCCAACTACACTAGATAAACCTCAGAACCAACAAAAATTGAACCTTACAACACAAATAATAATTGAAAATAAAAAAGGAAAATGAAACCTTCTAGGGTAAGAAAGAAGTTGTGACAACACTTCTTGATCGAGCGATTCAAATGGAGTCGGATTAGATTAAAAAAAAAAAAAAAACCACAAATGAAGACTTATTCATATATTTTTTTAAAAAAAAAAATCCATTGTTTCTTCATTTCCAGATTATTATGAGGATCGTGAAAATTTAGATACAAAAAATAACTAGAAATGGAAGGTATATTTTAGAAAATGGGTGCAGAAAATGGATAGCACAAAGTTTGTGTTGTGTGAGAGAGAATTAGAATTTGAAGAAAAAAAAATGGAGGGAGTTCTCTAGACTAAAACCCTAAGATTTCCACAGAAATCAAAGTGATGTCTGCGATCTAAGAGAGATGGAGGGAAACTTCGAGATGGTTTTAATCGGGTGAGATTATTTGATCGGTGCGTTATTTAGTTGGGTATATAATGGGTTAAGTCATTTTTTTTTTTTTTTTTGCTTTTAATTAATCTACGTGGATCATATATCAGCTAATAAGTCCAACTGAACCGTGCGTGTATACACATTACAAAAGTGTATGAGTTCGAGTGCGTTTGTAAATTCACTTATTCAAGCATAGGAGTGTCTTTATAGGCATAGTTTCAGAGACGAAAGTAATAATTCGCGTCAAGTTTAGGGGCATTACCTAAGGAATTTGGAACCCCTGTTCATTATGTTGTGAATAATAATATAAAAAATGTTAAATAAACTGTAATACATGCTTTGTAATACGAAATAACCTAATTTAAAGATATTTTGATCTGAAAATACTCTTAGACGCATTTTTAAATCTACATTCTATTACATAAATTCACGTATAATTTATATTAAAATTAGTAATATATCATTTGATTTCTAGTATTAAATTTGATAGAAGCTATGTGATATTGGAGTACGCCCCAGGGGATTTGATGTAGACAGCCTACCTTAATGCAAGAAAGACTACTTTCACAGCTCGAACTAGTGACCTATAGGTCACACAGAGACAACTTTACGGTTGCTCCAAGGTTCCCCTTCTTATACAAAATTTTATACCGTAAACTAAACATAGAATACGTAATAGTACAAAATTTTATAACGATACTACAAAAATTCTTCTACTTCAAACCATGGGTTTCGCAGTTGGTATCTAAACTAATGTTTTGCTTCATAGAAGTACCTGAACTTTATTTCGTAACTCCAATATGCATACACTTATGTATAAACTTATGCATACACTCATGTTTCGGCCGGTGAGTACTATCACATCTAAAATAATTTAAAATTTATTTTGAAAACCTAGATTTTTCATATGCCCATCCATTTTTTAATACCAACACAGTTAATTAACTAATTAACATTGAGAGTACCTGACCCGTTTTTAATAGAGGGTCGGCTGAATGAACTTAAAACAGATTTGATTTTCCTCTTTCCCTTCACCCTTTCTGTGAAACAAAGCATTAGTTAAAGGTACCATGCATGAAATAAACCTGGCAAACCACACGTTCTAGGTTCAAAGGCAACACTTCGGCAGAAGTCCAGCAGAGCCCAGGATGAACGCCGATGACAAATAATGCATATGCATTATGCAAGATGACAATAAAATGATTTCCTGATTTATATGCTGATGCCTCTCTCCAAAAGCTGAATAGACTTACCAAAGCAGCAGAACAACTGAAAGGAGACCATAAGACCAAGAAACATCTAAAAATAGCAAAGAACTAATGAGATGAATGAAATCTCTTTCGAATCTAGTATTAAAATGATTTCTCAAACATCTCTCCAACTTTAGTAAACTTTAGCTATCATATCACATCCCCAGATTTATTAAAAAAAAAAAAAAAAACAGAGAGAGAAATCATATGGAGCGTGGTGACATATGAACCAAGTATTTCACGTTGCAGAAACTCTAATGCAAGCAAACACGTAACTGAAGAAGTCATCCGAGCAACTTAGTGCTACATATGGGCGTACCAGTAACTTTAGATTAATGATCAAGATATAAAATCAATGAGCATTCCCTGCCTCATTCAAAGGGAAATGGAATTTAAAAGAAACCCGTAAATT
Organism: Lycium ferocissimum; assembly: GCF_029784015.1. Lineage (NCBI taxonomy): Eukaryota > Viridiplantae > Streptophyta > Magnoliopsida > Solanales > Solanaceae > Lycium > Lycium ferocissimum. The sequence goes on along the minus strand of NW_026727090.1, from coordinate 8,198 downwards.
CAAATGTCAGTTATTCTTCAAACATTGATACAGAACTTCATTCATTTGCTGTGCAACAATCAACTTCACTAAAAAAAAAAAATATCAATATAATTTGGTTGGGTGTGTGTTTATCTGCAAGAAATTTGCCATTACAGTACCTATGTTACAAAGGACAGCTAAGTATTACACCCTCAGAGCAAGCTATTGAGAGAAATCGGCTTTTGATTACTACTAAGCCCACAAGTTAATCTAGTAGAGGAATACCGCCAGATGTAACAATGACAGTGTAACTACCTCTCCTAACCAACATCAAGCCAGGAAAAATATAAATACACAGAGAAAAAGTAGCACAACAAGAAAAATTTTGATCATGAGAGACCTGTTTGATGATATTCGGTTTAAGTACTTCAATAAAGCACCTTGTGCACCTTCAACATTTGCTAGTGACTCATCCATATTATCATCAATCCTGCAGAAAACAATTGGGAAATCTAGTACTTAAACCAAAGTAGTAAGGCAAGAACAAGGAAAACAAAATAAAATATTGCTAAGTGGATTTCAACTTCAAGTGCCAACGGAAAATGTATTAGTGAGTTAATTTCCCCTTCCTAAATCAACTCCGCCTTCTAATCTTTCCCAGAATATGTCCATTATAGGATATTTTTTCCTTTGTTTGCTCGGACTCTTCAAAAATCTCATCGGGTGCGTGTCGGATCCTCCGACATGGGTGTGGCAACAATTTTGGGAGAGTTTGAGCAACATAGGTTTTTTCAATACCAACGCAAATGACACTCTTCCAATTATTGGAACAACCCAACGTGTTTGACGCAATTCTACTGAAAGCTTTTATCCTATTCAACTTTCACAGCTTTCAAATTCAAACTCATTTAACTACTTAGATTTTAAACCTTGATGCAATACTTTTCTATCAAACTAACTTTTCAACCATTACCTCAATAACTTCTTCAGCTCTTATAAAATATAAAAGGCGAAATAATATGGTAAACTCCCTTAAGTCAAATGGTATAAAAGAAGGGAGCATGTACAAAAGTATAATATGGCCCCTAGTTTTTTTAATCAGTTTATATGGCCCCTAGTTTACACTTCTCGATGCCATCTTTTCTACTTTAATCCTGAAAAAGTAAAAGAAGAAAACAAAAAGCTATCAAGATCCATACATCTTCCCCTCTTTTATTTTCTAATACTAAAGAATCGAACTCTTTAAACAGTATCTCCACCTTAGTTTGATTAGTAGGATTTACTTGTTTAATGTTTGACCTAGCATCTGGTAGTTATATATTCCCTCCGTCCCAATTTAAGTGTCTTAGTTTGATCGCACTAAATTTAAGAAACGAAAGAAGACTTTTGAATCTTGTGGTCTTCAATTAAAGATGTGTGTAGTCCTTCAAATCTTGTGATTTTAAACATGCCAATGTAGAATGTTGGAATTGGAAAATTTACTAAATATAGAAAGAGGCGCTCTTTTTGGGACAGACCAAAAAGGAAAGTAAGACGCTTAAATTGGGGGTGGCATGGCACCCCCTCCATTAATAAATTTTTTATATACTTATGTTGTAATTTGCTTAAATTAGGTTAATTATTTGATCCTGCCACCCCCAATCGTAAATTAGACAAAGGTGCCACGGCTGGTAGATACAAGTTTGAATCTAACTTGAACATTTTCTGACTCCCGTTTTTCTTTGGGCTTTTTACTTCTTTTGTACCAGTAATTCCCTTTTCGGCCCTCCTAATTTTCTATTTATCTTTTTATTATTTATATTGTCTTTTCTCTTTCTGTTATTTTATCTGTGATCTTTAACGAGAACACACACAAAATTTCTTAAATTAAACATTTCTCTTAATCTCAAATTTGTGAGTATTTAAATCGAAAAACTTGGGTCTCAATGGGAATTTTGGATTGAGATCAAAATTCAATTTTTTTTTTTTTTTTATGTCTTTTGTTTATTACTCTCTCCGTCCATGTTTACTTGTCTATATTTGACTTGGGACACTCTTAATAAGCAATAGATAAAATGAGAAATGAATTGGAGTACTTATAATTTCAATTTAAATCACTTTACTACTTAAATTGTGATGGAAATTTCATAAGCACTGCTTAGAAAAAACATGAAATTTATTATTTATTTTTGAAAACTTGTAGTTTATCTAATTCTACATGTACTTATGGGGTGTATTTACCTATTGAAGAGTTTTTCTATTATTTTTCTTATTTTGATTGATGTAATTCCCTTGTTGAAGATGTCATTTTACTTGTGCAAATTCATTTTTTAATATACATAAGAGATGCAAGTCCCTTGGTGAAAATGTTGATTTTACTTCTGTTGTTAATAGGTGTTAATGAGTGTGATTCCTTGTTTAAGATGCTAATTATGTTCGTTTCTTGATTTTTGAGATGTAATTTTCATATTTGCAAATAAAAAAAAAAGCCTACTAAGTTGACCCGAATAAACTAAAAAGAGATGGACCCGACCCAAATACGCGTTCCTAACAAGATGTACATTGAAGAAAATTGTGGCACCCGCCACCTTCAAATCCTAGATCCGCCTCTGCTTCTAGCTGTCCTGTTCCTCACAGATAAGAGAGACCTATTTTCGACGTATTTTCTACAGTCCAAAAGAGTGCCGAGAAGGACTAACATGTAATGTTATACATTCAGATGGAGAGAAAACAAAGACAAATATACATGAAACATAAAGAAAAAACAGACACAAGGATTTCACAACCTGATAGCAAGCTCCCCTTGCTGTGCAACCATTGTAGCTAGATGGGTGAAGATCCCACTCAATTCTGAAATAGTGGATTCAACATTTTGAAGAGCAGTTGCCCTACTTTGCGAGTAACTTTCTTGTCTTGGAACCACCTCTTGTAACATGGACATTTCCATTTGTTGAGATGGAGGATTGTCTGAAGCCAATCTCCGCCTGAATATGCAAGGTACCGATCAATTATCAAGGAAAATAAATGTAGAAGATTTGAATATTTGCATATACAAAAGATTTCAGCGTAATCAAAGAAGGCAATATTATTGTTTAATCCCCTGATAAATACATCAGATCGCTCACAATCGAGAAGAAGGAGATGATAAGAGCCAAGAAAGAAAATCCCCTGGCACTAACCTCCAATTAACGTTTCTTTAACTTCGGACCAAGAAGGAGAGGCAGAAATAAAGAACACTGTTTATCAATCCAAAATTAGGAGACAGAACCAACTATGAGAGGCAACATACAAGACGATTACCAGTAAGGGCAAGATCTAAAGAAAAAGAAGAAGATTCAAGGAGTTCTCCTCCGTTAAGAAGAAGCCCAAAGAGAATAAGCTAGTAATGCATGAATTTATTTTTTTCCTTCAGGTGATATGTTTATCTAGAACATTCTAGGTGCAGAGAATTTTCCCAAATTTCTTTTTTTCAGGTTTTAAATTTTGTCGACCCAACACCGTTGGATAAAAGTTTTTCAGTTTTTGCAAAAGCTGAAAAATTCTTGACATGTGTTTTGGAAAAACTGGAAAGCTTTTCTCTTTTGGAGTTTCAACACTTCCTGAAAAACAAAAACCCTAATTATCATCATTGGATGTGATTCAATATCTTCAAATCAAAGAAAAAACACTTGGAACTTTTGCATTCACGTACTCCTCACTTGTGCTTGGATGAACAAGTCGACAAGGATCCATCTGATTCATATTATGATTTAACAATAAAGAAGTCAGTCAATTATGTGGTTAGCTTTGGTATGCCATTCGTAAAGCCAAAAAAAGCAAACACATTTTTTAAGTAATAAAAATTGCTTGCAAATTGGATTTTTCTACTTTTTGATGTCAAGTTAAACCAAGCACTATAGGAATAATTTCTCTCTCATATTTTGTAATCCAATGTGACATGAAATAAAGCTTAATAAATAAAATTGACCTGTCCATAACATGCATAAAGATGAGACATATTGGAAATGACAATTTAGTATAATTCGGAAAAGATTAAGCTACCAATTTACCCTGGTTCTGCAATGAATATTTTTGACAATTTAATTGTTATTTTGTTGAATAGTAGAAACGTGTAATCCTAAAAGAGAAGTTTCCCACATGAATGGACACATGGGGAGAAGCAAATATATAAGATTGAAAAAATATGATGTATTAGATTGACTTTTGGAGCTTACCTTAATTGGTTGCTGACCTGAACATCATTTGCAGGTAACCTGATTTGCAAGGAACAGAAGAGAAAGATAAATTACAAAGAGCACGCGCTGGCTGGCACAGACACCCGTTATCTAGCAAACATGATCAAAATGTCTATTGTAGAGATAAATTTTCCGGAAAAAAACAATAAATACATACACACACACACACAAAAAAAAAAAAAAAAAAAAAAAGGTTTAAACTTTAAAGAAAAAATATTAAACCCAAATGCTCATAGATCAAGAGTTAACTAGCACTAAATCATAATCCTGAATAACATGAGGCCCATAACTTGTTAAATAATACAAAATTAACATCTACCCTAAAAAGAAAAATATATCAAACATCATCGATTCAAGTTTGCATATGCTAACATGCGGATCTAGTTTTGGAATTTATTTCTATTTATAATAATTTTTGAAGTCAAATGAGACGTAGGTAAATATAAGCACTTAGCAACCAGCCATTTATTAATAACAACGCACATTTCAGAACTTATCATTGTGATCAAAGCCACTTCCCCTCCTAAGCCCAAAAGAGAAAGTAAGCTTACACTGATGAGTGTAGACCACCTCCTGATGGAGGAGTTGACCAAGGGGGTGGCTCTGCTACAGTCTTTGGAGGTTGCCTCAGAGGATTTTCTCTTGCCAGATTCGTAGAAAATATTTGTTTCCGGTCCTCATGCGCTCTCATATTCTGCAGTGAAAAAGTTCCCCAGTTAGATCATGAGTAGTCGATGTTAAATGAAATGATAACAGCCCGCTTACCTTTGTCCTTATAGTCAGTGCATCCTGGAAAGATTTTGTAGCTGTCATAAGTCTGGTCTTCAGATCATCACAAATAGCAGTACAATGAACAACAGTATCTTTTGAATGAGTTCCATCAGCTACCTCCATGTCTTGGAGGGCTTGTAAATCAGAAACTCCCACGTTAAGTGTTGTGATATCATTTTTTATCAAAGCTGTTAATTCTTGGATTTCTTTGCTTGAATCGTCAAAAATGGATGATCGTTTTGCCACTGTATTTTTAAGCAAACATAAAATTCTGATGTCAGTTAGAAATTGGATCTTTAAGCAATGCTAGAGAACACGCTATTTTCTCTATCTTAAACTGAATATAAAGGCTTTTTCTATGTTCTGCTGAAAAATGTCGGCACTTTGGAAATTTGTTCCTCGTATATAAATCAAAATACTACTGGGGTTACACTTGTACACTTACTAACATGCACTTGTACACTTACTAACATGTTAATGAAACTAACATTATCAGTGTATATCTACAGCTACCTCATAATGAACCAAATAAATTATTTGTTATGAAAGTTAATTTCCTTTGAGTTCAGGAATGTAAAATCTTAATTAAAGTAACACTGCAAGGACTATCTGAAGAATTCTCATCAATTCCATGTCAATAAGCGCAGAATGATATACTAATAGGTGAACTAGCCAACAACAAGGTGTCATTACTGTACAATGGTGCTATAGAAAAGTGGCAATCAACTAACAAATATGCGGTACCAGAAACTGAATCCACTAAAGAATTAAACTTGTCGTAATTGAAACAAAGTTCCAACTAGCTTGTACAACAATTGAATTCAGACTATTCTAGTTGCATCAAAACCATCTTCTTCTTTTTTAATACAATACTCCAATTCCCAAAGAGATGGTATCAACACAGTAACATACTAACATCAAATGTAAGTGAACCTACTAATACCTATACTGCATTAATTGAATTTCAGTAAATCTCAACATTTACAAAATGAAGCCTACAAGTCTCATGTATCAGTTTCATTGGCGATTTGAGTTACAGCTGAAAATAAAGCTACAACAAAGATGAGAATAAGAGGAAGTTACATTTAGCGAGTCTATCAATTTTGTGAGAGGTTTGGTGGATGGTTAAGCCAATTTTGGAAGCCTTCTTGTTAAATTCAGATCGATCCGGGGATTTAGAGGTAGAAGGGGGGAAACTGTGTTGTGACTGATCAGGTGGTGCGGTGCTTCCTGAGATCTTCTTAAATGTTTTGGAGAGAGATGCGAACTCGGAGGTTCGATCTCGGTACGTCGAAGTTGCCATTGACGTTTGATGAGGACAGAGCCACAGACACAACGATGCTATCTAATTGCAAATGTTGGTCATGCGTCTAGGGATATTGGGGGGAAGGAACCCTGCCGGTGAGATGCCAATGTTGTGGGGTCGGAAGATGTATTCATTCACACGATCGAAATTGGAGGAACAAAAAAGGAGTCGGGAACCAAAATGCCCCCAAAAAAATCATGTGGAACTAAAATACCCCAATAAAAAAAAATTGACAAAAGTATCTTTAAGCGCGGTAATTCTTGTGCTAAAGTAGTCACTGAGAGATGAGTCGTTAAGCTTTTTAACGTAGTATTTTCTTTGCGTTATAGAAGCGGTTAAAAAAAAAAATTTATAACGAATAAAATCTTGCGTTATAGAAACGGTAAAAAAAAAAAAAAATTGGCCAATTTTATTTTTTGCAACACTTAGTATTTTTTTTCCATACTTTGACTAATGATTAGTCGTCTGTCAAGACTCCAAAATGTTAATATTTTATATAGAACCTGATATTTTTTTCTGCGTACAATAATGTAGGCTCAATACATCAAGGATACGTAAACGTTCGGATCGTCATTTTAAGGGTTAAAAAGGTGCCCAAAGTAAATTTTATTTGTAAACTTTAGGTTTAAGTGTTCTATATACATAGATGTCCATTTGTGTTTGAAGACTTGTTGTCATTAGCTTAAGGTTTTTTATTTTTAGGGTTTAGATTTATTGAAAATAAAGTCGTTGCCAAAAGGTTTTTTAATCGCTTTAGCGCGATGATTTTCCGCGCTAAAGATTTTTTTTTTTTTTGTATAGCGCAGTAAAATAGCAAGCACTAAAAAAAAAATTGGCAAACTTTTTTTTTTTTTTTGCAACACTTAGTGTGTTTTTTCATATTTTGACCAACGATTAGTCGTGTGTCAAGACTCCAAAACGTCAATATTTAATATAGAACCTGATATTTTTTTCTGCGTACAACAATGTAGGCTCAATACATCAAGGATGCGTATACGTTCGGATCGTCATTTTAGGGGTTGAAAAGGTGCCCGAAGTAAGTTTTGTTTGTAAACTTTAGGTTTAAGTGTTCTATATACATAGACGTCCTTTTTTTTTTTTTTTTTTTTTTTCAAGACTTGTTGTCATTAGCTTAAGTTTTTTATTTTTAGGGTTTAGATTTAAGTGTGTTTTTTTTTTAAAGTGTAACTTTATTTCGAATATACGCGGTTTTTTGTGCTCGGACGTCCGATTTACAAGATTTTTTTTTTTTTTTTTTTGCAACATATTCGAAATAAAGTTACGCATTAAAAAATAACACACTTAAGGAACACTTACCCTCTTGTTACACCTTGAAAATTTCCCCTTAAGCGTACAGTGAATAGACTAATGAGGGGTACGATGTGTACGAGGTTTGGACAAGTAAGAACTAGTATGTGATGATGCTAATTAAGAATTTCAAAGGCATTAGACTTGAGGAAAGAAAGTTGTTAAGAGAAGCGAGACTTAAGTTAGTGTGTTGGATGCAAACTAGAGTATTGAGTTAGTGATGCCTCAAGGTTGTTATGGAGAAGGGTTTATAACATCCCCTAGATCTATAATGAAGTGGTAAACAAGTGCTAAGAAGGTTCATAAGGATTGGAGATCAAACGAAACGACGAGAACAACTTTGGCGGAAGCGATGATTTCCACGACCACTTCCACGCCCATATAATGTTCCACGGACCGTGAATGGTTCGTGGAACCGCCACCGAAAAGGATGGTCAGCTGGTCGTGAACCACGACCCGTTCCACGACCAACACCGGGTTCCACGCCGGACCGTGGACCGCTTCGTGGAAGTCCCGACGACCGAAGATGTTCCAAGTCTTTAAATGTGATCTCACTTCATTTATTTCATTTCCATTCACGTCTTCAACCCCTCCTTCGCCTCTAGAACCTTCGAACAATTCATCTGAAAACTAAGGAG
>NW_026727089.1:0-35515 GCF_029784015.1 Lycium ferocissimum | reverse complement strand
CCCATAACTAATTAACTCGCTATACAATCACTAAACCACTCTATCTTCATAAATCAATCGGTATTAACATAAATAGGAAGAGATCCATACCTTCCTCCCATTAATATTGTTGTATCTTCACTTTTCCACCCTAATTTTAGGCCACAACACGCCTCTATATGATTCTGCAACAATAATTATACGCTATCCGGACCGAAATTTGGAAATTATACCTGGTTTTGGCTTAAATGTGGGTGTGGGAAGGTTGGGGAATTTTCCAGAGAATTTGGGATGTTTTTGGATGCCTTTGGCTGAAAAATGGGGGATAACCCCCTTTTTATAATGGTCCAGGCTCTGCCTGGACCGACATAAAAATCTTTCAGCGCGATCGCGCCCCCTTTGGGCGCGTTCGCGTAGGCCTAATTTTTCTGACTGCGCGTTCGTTCAGTCCCGCATCATAACTCTTGATCCCTGTATCGTGTGAGGACCCACGAACTATAGTTGGAAATCTATTTCAATTATCTACAACTTTCATTCTTGGTATTTTTTCCAAATTACAAACTTATAATGTCGTTTTGGCCCCACCAAGTCAGATCATCTGAAAATGTTTCTTTAAATAGTCCTTTTGGAGGGCCTGTGCCCATATTTGGCTTAAGGGTCCTTCTTTGGACTTGCTCAACTTTCCATGTACTACCCATATATCTCTTCATATGTCCTTTATAAAACCCCGACATATGGGCCCCACTTATCTTACAGTAACGAGGGCTTCCATTAAGCAACGTACGAACTGCTTTACACCATATGGTCTCCAATTATCATATGTATACTATTATTATTACACTCTTATAATATAACCTTCATCCCGAACCTGATCCTCAAAATTGCTCAGCGCGTTCGCACCTCGTGGTGGCGCGTTCGAGCTGTGTTGGCCCTTGGCCTTCTGCCCCTTCGCGCCACTCCCTGGCGCGTTCGCGCAGACCATTTTCCAGGTCTGCCAGCCCGATTTGTAACGTCTATATCTCCTTACCCTGATGTCCTATTGAGGAGCGGCTTGTTGCGTTGGAAACTAGACTTCCCGAACTTTACTTTATACTTTTGTTCCACTTCAAAACTCTTACTATACTAAAAGATATTCTTTCTCCCGATTAGACTAAAACTTTCGTACCAAACCTTGCCCAATATTCCTTCAAAGCTTCAGAAGCTTGATCTCCTTAGTTCACTTGTTTTCCAATCCTTCTACAACCTGCTACGTGAACTCGGACTCTTATAATTGTAAAACGAGCACTTATGATCTTGCATCTTCTCGATAATAACTCCGGTGTCTACAGTTAAATAGCTAACACCTAACGAATCTCAACGTACAGAAACTATGGGGTGTAACAGATTGGGCAACCTAAGTATGTAAAAGGAAAAGATCCTTTAGTAAAACCAGTAATAGCCTCCACCTATTATACTATCACATTTCAAACTTTGCTATGCATGTAGAAGGAACTTTTTCCTTTATTGATAAGCTACCCTGAGATTTGTTCATACACCTGTAATACACCCATAATCAGCTTCAAGGAAGTATTATTTGTAGATAAGAAGATAATAGTATCATCTGCATAAGCAAGATGAATCAAATTAGCACTTCGTTTAGGCATTCCATAACTTCTAAAGTCATTGTCCTCAAATAAAGAGTTCAAAGCTCTAGACAACACTTCTGTAGCTAATAAACAAAGCAGGAGATAGTGGATCTCCTTGCTTAACACCTCTTGTTGCTTGGAAAAAAACCAGCAGCCTGTCTATTAAATAGAACTGTGTACCAATTTTTTGCTATCAATCTCCATATCATATCTATAAACACTTCTTCAAATCCTATTTTCCTCAGAACTCTTGCCAAGAAATCCCAAGACACTCTATCATAGGCTTTAGCCATATCAAGTTAAAGCACCACATTAGCTGGCTTTCCCCTAAGTCTATATATGATACCACCTCTTGAGTTAATAGTACATTCTCAATGATACATATTCCCTTTACAAACCAGAGTGATTAGCAGATATCTGAGAAGGTATAACATTTTCAAGTTTATTCTGCATCACTGTAGAGATCACTTTGTTAATAAAATTACTGAGACTTATGGACCTCATATCTGCAAAGGTCTCAATGGTATTCTTCTTTAGGATCAGAACCAAATTTGTATGAGTTATGGACTTTGGCAGTGTCTGTCCTTCAAAAAAGACTTTCGCTACATTATACACATCAGCCCCCATAATATCCCAGCATACTTGGTAAAATGCTCCTATCATACCATCTGGACCACCTGAATTATCTCCTAAAAGATCAAAAATTGCCTTCTTAACATCTTCCAAAGTTGGCATGCTAATAAGCATCTGATTATTCTCCTGAGTAACCATATTAGGAACATGTTGCAATAATGAAAAATCTGAAGAGATATCCTCTTGTGTAAACTGATGATGGTAAAAGTGAATTGCTTCTTCACCAAGTGCATCATCCCCTTCAATCCAACTTCCATATTGTTTTTTCATCCTTTTGACTGCGCAATCTCTTCCTCCTACCATTTACTATGTTATGGAAAAACCTTGTATTCCTATCCCCATCAGAAAAACAAGTAAAATGAGATTTATGTCTCCGATCCTCCTCATAATGCACAAACTTCTTCAATTTTGATTGTGCTAGTTCGAGTATCATCCTATTTGCAGGAGGGGGATCATCTTCAAAAAGCTGTTCTTTAACTCTCACAATATCTTCCCTTACTACCAGCTGCTTGAAAATATCCTTAAAAGTAGCTATACTCCATTCAGATAGAACATATTTAACCTTTTTAAGCTTCAGCTTAAAAGTAATAACTCATCTCCTTCAAAATCTGCAGTCCACCCTTGATTCACCATCTCTACAAAGGACTCAATGTTCTATCCAAAACTTCAGAAATATGAAAGGCTTCCTTACATGTTGAGATGAATCTCCACAAGTAAGTAGAAGAGGAGCATGATCAGTACCAGTTCTAGATAAGTGTTCAACTTCCATGTGGCCAAACTTGCTTTGAATTAGAGAGCATTTTGTCAACCTTTTAAATATACAATCCCTACCAGCCCTACCATTCCACCATCTGAATAAACTACATTAAAAAACAACTTCAAATAGCTCACATGAATTCACACAGAATGCAAAATCTTCATACTCAGCAGAATAAACTGGCAGACCCCTTATCTTCTCATCTTCATTCATAATAACATTGAAATCCCCTCCCACAAGCCAGGGCAATTCCATTTGATCAGCCAGGTTATACAAGCTATCTCATAGATTAATTTTTTCAAAGGATTCACACTTTACATAGATCATAGCAGTCTTAAGAACTTTATTACTCTCCTAAAACACTAACTTAACTGTGATCTGTTGTTCTATATCCTGAATCACCTCTACATCATCTATATTATATCATTCGTAACTCTAACTATGGCACAGTACCGTATCCATTCTCATACAATGTTTCTACAACATCTTTATTACCATTCATAGCAATATTATACGCATTACGTATGAAGAACTATGATTCAAGTCATGCTACTATTCAAGAATACCAATATTTCCATATTTGAACTCCATACTTTACTTTCTTCCATAATCCAAGTTTTTCAACCACCCAATATTCTTGATGACATGAAATGAACATAAAACTCACCTTTTATGATGTAGGACTGAGCTTTGGATGGCAATACTTTACTTGGACAGAAACCCAACTTCAATCCCAAAGAGATGCTTGGGTTCTAGCAACCCTAATGAATATCCAAACACTTGATTTCCTTGATTATTGGTGTTTGATCTTTGATTCACCTTGAATTTGTATTGGTATGGTGTATGGAATGTTCTAGAGCTCTTGAGAGGTGTGGAGAATGAATGAAATGAAATATAAGAACTTGGGGTTTCTTTTTATAAAAATAAAAATCTGCCCGCTTTGGATTATACAGACAATTATACGGTCCCTATAATTTTATACGGTCCGTATAAGCGACCATATAATCTCCCAGTGATCACCCCTCACTGTGACTGTTATACGGACTGTATAAATGGTCGTATAATCGACCTTTCCCAAAGTTAATCTCGTCGATTCGTTTGATCTCTGATCCTTATGGAACCTTCTTAACACTTGTTTAGTACTTTATTAACAATATAGGGAGCATTATAGTTCTTCCTCAAGACATTATGAACTCAACATTAGCTTGGTACTTGCAAAACCTTTCCAAAACACGACTTATGCTTCGCCGTCCTCAACGAACTTTCTTCTCTTGCCTCAAATGTCTTCGGAATCTTAATTAGAATCGTTAAGTACCCCTTCTTACTTGTAGGGACAACCTATACGTCTTATCCTGCATTAGTCTATTTACCGCACAATGACATGAAATTTTTCGAGGTGTAACACTCTCCCCTCCTTAAAAACATTCGTCCTCGAATGTTAAGTTCTCGGGAATTCTACAGAAATTTCGCCAGAGTTTCCCCTGTAATATGGCACTACTATGCTATCGCAACAACCCACAATAACATCACCTCACAGGGCTACAAGACAATGGCAAGAAAATATGGCCACACACTACCGAAAGCATTAAAAAGAAAGCATAACATACCTCATGATAATGATGTCTCATCTCGAATCTCTTCCGGGGGTGGAAACAATTGCGGATGTTTGGAATTCATGCCTTCTTCCGCTTCCTAAGTCATTTCCTCTCAGTTATTGTTTCTCTACAGGACCATAACCGAAGCTGCCTCTTTGTTTCGGAGCCTCCGCACTTGTCTGTCTAGTATGGCAATGGGTACCTCTTCATAAGCCAACCTTTCTATAACTTGAACATCATTCACTAGTACGATTCTAGATGGATCTCCAATGCATTTGTGGAGCATCGACACACAAAAAATCGAATGAACTGGCTCAAGTTCTGAAGGTAAGTCCAGCTCATAAGCCACTTGGCCCACTTTGCTGTCACGACCCAACCCCGTCCGTGAAATAATCGGCATACAAATAACCTTTGCATATACAAATATCAAACGTCATATCAAAACTGTCGTATATAGCAAATGTGTCGCACAGAAGCCGGCGAGGCTATCATAATGTACACGACATCTCAAACATATACAAACGCAAGCCGACGAGGCTGCCACGGCGAATGGGATCGCCATACACAATCACACAAACACATCCGAACAGAACTATACATAACCCACATATATGTCTACAGACCTCTAAACAGAACAAAGGAAACATATGACGGGACAGGGCCCCGCCGCACCCTTGAATAAGCATATGCATATACAACGGAAGAATATGTACCAAAATATAGGCTCCGGACAAAGGAGCACTCCAAGACAGCTGATGGGAATCCTAAGCCGGCGGATCACCGAAATAATCGTCTGTACCTGCGGGCATGAAACGCAGCCCCCGAAGAAAGGGGGTCAGTACGGAATATGTACTGAGCATGTAAAGCATGGGATACAATAAACAGGATCGTACTGAAATAAGGAGGATAGAAAAGTAGTACAGTAAGAACTTAAAATCATAAGACTTGCCTTTGAAACATAAATAATGTACATGTGTGTATAATGTGTACGTAGTATGTAAAGTGCCATCATATACATATGCATGTATAGCGTGTACATATAACATGCCCCGGCCTTCTAGAGAGGGACGCGGTAAATAAAATCATCATATGCATGTACATATAACGTGCCCCGGCCCTCTAGTGAGGGACGCGGTGAACATCATATGCCATCGGAATCATACATATATAATACATATAACGTGCCCCGGCCCGGAGGGATGCGGTGAAAATGCGGTAGCAACGAATACATGCACACGAAAGCAGTAATAACGGCTAGTGAGAAACCATATGCACATAAATCATCATCATAGACTCAATGGATAAGTAAGTAGTTGACGCTCAAGAGTCAAAGCGGAAATCATGTTAAGCTCTTTCAAAAACAAAGTCGTTAGGGCTATACAAATGAAAATCTCGGGGACCACGGATATGCATCGAACCAATCCGGGCCCGCCCATGAAATTTAAAGTCATAATACGTTATAGAACTTCCTACGAACGTTTCAAAGCAATCCGGTTCTGTCTATGAAAGTTACGGACATTTTTAGACATAGAATCCATTAAGAACAAAATTCTTTTCGCAACATTTGAAATCCAATCATACAAAGGACTTAAGGACCACGGTTCGACCATATTAAGAATGCAATTATCAAGAAGTGAATAATAATAATATACAAGCTCGGACTTTAAGAATACAGTTACCTCGAGGCTCGTGTCATAGCCTAATTACAACTAGGACATGCCAAAAGAAAGAAAGAATAGGCTTTACATACCTCGTCCGCTCTCAAAGCTAATCCAAACTCAAACCCCGGGCTCCCTAAAATCTACACAACGTCAATGGATATCAAACATTAGCTATAGGCATTTAGACATTCAATTCCAAACTAGCACTTAATTCTACAGAAATTTGGGCAGCATTTCCCCTGCCAATTCAACAACCCCGAGAATTCAACTCGGCCAATTCAACAACAACAACACCAACAGCGATTCTAGCAACATCAACAATCGATTCAAAACGCATTCTAACATTAGTAGCTCTTTCTACATACTTCAACATTTCATTATATTCAATTCAACTACTCACATTCAAATCAACATTAACGCTCATACGTTCAATTACTAATCCGAACCCATTCAAACAATGTTCAAGAATACTTTAAACAATCCGCACAATATTTCAAACAATCCAAACAATATACTACTTTACCCGAAACCTTCCCAATTCAACAAGAACAACAACGACACTTTCTTTTCTTCCGAAACTCATGAACTACATCAACAATCTACACATTAGCAACATTATTCTTATAAATATAAGAAACTACATTAGAGTCACATTAGCTTCAAAAACGCCCAACAACGATTTCAACTTCAACTTGAATCATTAAGCTTCCATTATCATCATAGAATCCATGACGACAACAACCAAAATACCACATAAAATTAGTTCATTCCCTAACATACAAAACAACCCCTTTTCGGCCAACACCTCCACACACAAATTCCATGATTTTCATCCATTTCCACACACTACAACAACACCCAAACATGCTAAATACAATTAATTCACCATTCCTACACAACATCATATATGCACGGCTAGACATCAACATGCACGGCTCAACTTCAACATCAATATTTTCATGAATTTCATTCATTTCTACATACTACAACATACACAAACCATCCTTAACATATGAAAGAGAAGATTAAACCTTACCTTCTTCACTCAATTCCCTTCAACTTGGCTAGAGCTTGTTCTTGCAAGAATAAGAGGTTTGCTTGTCCCAACAACTACTCCACGTTGTAGAGGACCTTCCAATTGGTTGAATTGCTAGAAGAAAATAATTTTTGTTGATCAATTTTTGGACCTCACTTTTTTCCTCTCATGGCCGAATATGGCTTGTTTTTTTTTCTCTCTCCAAGTTTCTTGAAATTTCTAAGTGTGAAGATGATGAAAATGATCCCTTAGTCATCTTTTATTACCATACATTAGGCTTCCATGTGGCCATGGCCCACACCACATGTGGCCGGCCACATGCCCCTCTCTCTTTCTTTTTTTTTTGTTCATGAATTAATACTTTTCTAAATTCACTTTTAACCCCCAATTTTCCTTAATATTCCATGCCACAAAATCATAAGCAACTCATGTCTTAAAACAAAATCATAGTTAAAGTCTCGACTTCGTATCCCGGAATAGTTTTGTCCCTAACTTATCATGGTTAACCCGGATTGTCCCAATGTACGAAATACGGGATATAACATCCTTCCCCCCTTTAGAACATTCGTCCTCGAATGTTCAACTAATCTCGTAAGGTCTTATAAGGATCTCGGGGGTTTCCTTTATTGCTGTAGTATGCGGTCCCATCTACTGATTACATTTCTTCTTCATTTTCTCTTCAGCTTCCCAAGTCATCTCCTATTTGTCCTCCGTACTAATTCTATCTCGGTAATGTAATTTAATTTAAACCATCTTTACACCTTCCCTGAATGCACCCAAATTATTATCACCGTATTGTTATTATTAACTTAGAACTTCTCTCCTTAAGCATTTGCTTGGTCCCCTTCCTAACATATAATTGTTCATGGGTAACATAACTACTCTTACCCGACTCGTATGACGTATATTCCATCTTAGTTACGGTCTTTCCTTCTCCTGGTTCACTTCTTTGGTTTTTCTTACTTCCTACTATAGAGGTTGTCTATTTTCCTCCCCTACTTTTTCTTAGGTCGTAGTATTATTAGCAAATAACCTTATTGCTCATATCTCGGCCTTTAATCCATGCAAATCTTTCGTAGTGTTACCTTTCACAACGTCTCTGTAAATTACTCGTTATCATTTTCTTGTCGTACCCTCCTTTTTACTATTCTTTGGGTCTTACTGTCTTTTCTCGGTAAAGAATCTTACCTGTAGCCCGAACATCCGTATCAATTATATCGTAGCGTTGATTGTCTCCATCTTGCATTTGCATCTCTCGCACCCGCTTCCCCCCTTTACGAGGTGAACTTATACTGTTACCCAATTACACTTTGCCCTATGTCCGCATTTGCCAATCTCAATTAGGCAGCACTTTTATTTCGACATTCTGCCCCCTTTGCCGTCCTTCTACTCACTTTCTTTCTTTTCCAAATATCCTTATGTTAGTACTTCCCAAGCTTAACCTATAATGAAAACAAAAGATCAACTTGCCTTGAGACGTTTGTACCATTTATTTCTCTCTTTCCACTTGAACTTCGTTACCCTGTCCGATTAATGCCTTCCATATACCGCCACACTGGTTTCCGGAATACACATATCGCTGATATAGCCATGTACGGGATATCGTGTGCATACCTATATAGACATAATTACCACTATCTTGCTTATGCAGCATCCCCAAACACCATTCCAACTCTCCCTAATCCTAAAGCTGTGATGCACCCTTTTTCTTTTCCCCATTTAGTCCGCCTCGACCTACGCGACCTCTTAAGGTTTTCGCCTATTCCGTATATTCTAATTTCCCTTATACTATTCTAACTTCCCATTTGGCTCTCCTGTGTCTAACTTTGTAGGATTTTAGTAAACTTCCCAAGGGGGTCACCCATCCTAAGATTTCTCTCACCCCAAAGACGCTTAACCTCGAAACTTCTATTAAAATAGGGTGCTTTAATTCTAGTATGATCGCGTCCACTTCACTGCATGACCTTTATCACATAATCTGGAGTAAGTTGAAGTCTTAACAAATTCCTGAACGCTCTCATAACACAATTACTGTTTCAGCCCTCTTTCAATCCTAAATATTCATTTTTCACCTATGGATATACCTACTTTCCGTCTTATACTTCCAGACCCCCAATGGTGGTAAACACACCTTATTCGCCGTGGCTTATAAATACTATTTGTTATCGGCCTTTGAATTTCTGCTTACCGCTATTAAATAACAATCATACAGAAAATGCACATACATAAAAATATAAATTCCAATAAGGATTCATATACCTGTAACCGCATCTGGTGGCGCCTCCTGATCCTGCCTACTGGCCAACGCATATAAGCGGTTCGAAGGACCGCTAGAACTGGGAACTCCGCCACGGCCTCTACCACGACCTGCTGGTGCCGGCAGGCCCTGCCCCATAGGGCGCATAGCTGCTGAAGAGGATGAACCAGCAACTGACCCAGTAGGCTGAGCTGCACCACCTGGATCATCCCTATACGGACACTCCCTCATAACATGGCCTTGACGGCCGCAAGTAAAACAGGCACCCGTGGCGCGACGACATTCCCCCAGATGACGCCTGCCGCACTGAGGGCACTGAGGCATAGATGGCCTCGTCTCGACCCGAACTCCCGCATCCGTGAACTCGAGGCCCCGGAGCTCGACCGGCTCCCGAATACCCCGTGCCATCCGGTCCCCCCCCCCCCCGTGGGGGTGCACTCCGTGGGCCGAGAAGAGAGTACCCGATGCCGCCGAGGCCGCCCGCCTCGAACTCCCCGACCAATCGACCGATCTAGCCCTCTTGGGCTGGCCCCTATCACAATCTCTGTCGGGCTGACGCTCTATGTGTCTATCCTCCATCCCGGGCATATGCCCGCACCCGAGCAATGTCCATCCCGGCCGGGCCCATTATCCAACTATCAACCAGATAATAATCCAACCCCATCACATATCGATGCATCCCGTCGGTCATATCGGCCACAATAGCGGGTGCGTATCCGGCCAATGAATCAAACTCGAGGCTATACTCCCGAACACTCTTGCCATTCCCCCTCAAACGAATCTGTCAACTCTGGCCCGCCTCATCTCCGGAGGCAAAAAGTGGCCAAGAAAGGCCTCCACAAACTCGTCCCACACTGCTGGAGGAGCATCCTCGCCCCTCGACAGCTCCCAGGACTCATACCAATTAGCCGCCACATCATGCAACCGATATGATGCCAACTCGACAGACTCAGTCTCAGAAGCCTTAATGAGCCGCAACGTACGCTGCATCTGTCTAATAAACTCCTGAGGATCCTCCGCGGGCTTTGACCCGAAACACTCTAGGGGACCACAAGTCGAAATCACGGCCCTCTCCGACCGTCATGCTGTCCGCACGGTCACCTCCTGATCCCTGCCTGTGAACCTGGCCCGCCACCAATCTAGTCAATAACTGAACCGCATCCCGCATAGCCCTATCCTCCGCCCCTAGCTGAGGAGCTGGAGGCTCGGGCACTCGAACCTCGGGAGCTGGCGGTGGAGCCGCCCCGACCCGTAGCTGCGCTTGCTCCAAGCCCCTCCGATACCGGCGGTGTGCGGCGGCCGTCGGGGCACAACCTCGTGTACGAAGCTCGCGGGCCCTAGTAACTCTTCGGCCGGCTGGTCTCTCCAACTCGCCGTCGACTTGCCCTTCTAGGGCACTGCCGCCTTTCTCGGAGGCATCGCCGAAAACATAACAATTCGTTAGGAGGAGTCATCCCGATAATACAAACTCTATCGCACGATCTAAGATCGAAGGAGGATAACATCCTAAATGTCCGTAGCCTCCTGTTTATAGATGTGGTGCAAAACACACCGATAAACAGGACTATACTAGACACGGTCTGTAGACATTCCGAGGACGAACCGCTCTGATACCACTTTTGTCACGACCCAACCCCGTAGGCCGTGACTAGTGCCCGAGCTGGGCACCCATAATCCAAATCGGCATACAAATAACCTTTGCATATACAAATATCAAACGTCATATCAAAACCTCGTCGTATATAGCAAATGTGTCGCACAGAAGCCGGCGAGGCTATCATAATGTACACGACATCTCAAACATATACAAACGCAAGCCGACGAGGCTGCCACGGCGAATGGGATCGCCCATAACACAAATCACACAAACACATCTGAACAGAACTATACATAACCCACATATATGTCTACAGACCTCTAAACAGAACAACGGAAACATATGACGGGACAGGGCCCCGCCGTACCCCTGAATAAGCATATGCATATACAACGGAAGAATATGTACCAAAATATAGGCTCGGACAAAGGAGCACTCCAAGACAAATTGAATGGGAATCCTAAGCCGGCGGGTCACCGAAATAATCGTCTTTACCTGCGGGCATGAAACGCAGCCCCCGAAGAAAGGGGGTCAGTACGGAATATGTACTGAGCATGTAAAGCATGGAATACAATAAACAGGATCGTACTGAAATAAGGAGGATAGAAAAGTAGTATAGTTACCAGAAAATCATAAGACTTGCCTTTGAAACATAAATCATGTACATGTGTGTATAATGTGTACGTAGTATGTAAAGTGCCATCATATACATATGCATGTATAGCGTGTACATATAACATGCCCCGGCCCTCTAGCGAGGGACGCGGTAAATAAAATCATCATATGCATGTACATATAAACGTGCCCCGGCCCTCTAGTGAGGGACGCGGTGAATGAAGTCATCATATGCCATCCTGGCCTCCTCCCCCATATCAACATATCATCATATACATATATATATATATATATATATATATATATATATATAACGTGCCCCGCCCTCTAGTGAGGGACGCGGTGAATAATGCGGGAATTGCACGAATACATGCCCGGCCGGACGCGCGGAAAGAAGTAGCAACAGCTCGCACGAGCAAAGTAGTGAGAAACCATATGCACATAAATCATCATCATAGACTCAATGGATAAGTAAGTAGTCGACGCTCGAGAGTCAAAACGGAAATCATGTTAAGTTCTTTCAAAAACAAGTCGTTAGGACTATACAAATGAAAATCTCGGGGACCACGGATATGTATCGAACCAATCCGGGCCCGCCCATGAAAGTTAAAGTCATAATACGTTATAGAACTTCCTACGAACGTTTCAAAGCAATCCGGTTCTGTCTATGAAAGTTACGGACATTTTTAGACATAGAATCCATTAAGAACAAAATTCTTTTCGCAACATTTGAAATCCAATCATACAAAGGACTTAAGGACCACGGTTCGACCATATTAAGAATGCGATTATCAAGAAGTGAATAAGAATCATATACAAGCTCGGACTTTAAGAATAGAGTTACCTCGAGGCTCGTGTCATAGCCTAATTACAACTAGGACATGCCAAAAAAAAAAAAAAAAGGCTTTACATACCTCGTCCGCTCTCAAAGCTAATCCAAACTCAAACCTCGGGCTCCCCAAAATCTACACAACGTCAATGGATATCAAACATTAGCTATAGGTATTTAGACATTCAATTCCAAACTAGCACTTAATTCTACAGAAATTTGGGCAACATTTCACCTGAATTCAACAACCCCGAGAATTCAACTCGGCTAATTCAACAACAACAACACCAACAACCATTCTAGCAATATCAAGAATCGATTCAAAACACATTCTAACATTAACAACCTTTCTACATACTTCAACATTTCATTATATTCAATTCAACTACTACATTCAAATCAACATTAACGCTCATACATTCAATTACTAATCCGAACCCATTCAAACAATGTTCAAGAATACTTTAAACAATTCGCACAATATTTCAAACAATCCAAACAATATACTACTTTACCCGAAACCTCCCAATTCAACAAGAACAACAACAACACCTTTCTTTCTTCCGAACTCATGAACTACATCAACGATCTACGCATTAGCAACATTATTCTTATAAATACAAGAAACTACATTAGA
The DNA here is from genome assembly GCF_029784015.1 of Lycium ferocissimum. Taxonomy (NCBI): domain Eukaryota; kingdom Viridiplantae; phylum Streptophyta; class Magnoliopsida; order Solanales; family Solanaceae; genus Lycium; species Lycium ferocissimum. Next base: position 22,294 of record NW_026727089.1, on the reverse strand, counting down.
GTCATATTAGCTTCAAAAACTTCCCAACAACGATTTCAACAACTTGAATCATTAAGCTTCCATTATTATCATAGAATCCATGACGACAACAACCAAAATACCGCATAAAATTAGTCCATTCCCTAACATAAAAAATAGCCCATTTTCGACCAACACCTTCACACACGAATTCCATGATCTTCATCCATTTCCACACACTACAACAACACCCAAACATGCTAAATATAATTAATTCGCCATTCCTACACAACATCATATATGCACGGCTAGACATCAACATACACGGCCAACTTCAACATCCATATTTTCATGAGTTTCATTCATTTCTACATACTACAACATACACAAACCATCCTTAACATATAAAAGAGAGATTAAACCTTACCTTCTTCCACTCAATTCCTTCACTTGGCTAAGGTGCTTGTTCTTGCAAGAATGAGAGTTTTGCTTGTTCCAACAACTACTCCACGTTGTAGAGGACCTTCTAATAGGTTGAATTGCTAGAAGAAAATAATTTTTGTTGATCAATTTTTGGACATCACTTTTCTCCTCTCATGGCCGAATATGACTTGTTTTTTTTTCTCTCTCCAAGTTTTTTGAAATTTCTAAGTGTGAAGATGATGAAAATGATCCCTTAGTCATCTTTTATTATCATACATTAGGCTTCCATGTGGCCATGGCCCACACCACATGTGGCCGGCCACATGCCCCTCTTTTTTTTTTTTTTTTTCATGAATTAATACTTTTCTAAATTCACTTTTAACCCCCAATTTTCCTTAATATTCCATGCCACAAAATCATAAGCAACTCATGTCTTAAAACAAAATCATAGTTAAAGTCTCGACTTCGTATCCCGGAATAGTTTTGTCCCTAACTTATCATGGTCCAACCCTTTCTTAAGCCGATTCATTACACCTTTCATAGGCTACACTTTTAAGAACACCCAATCATTCTCGATTTGAAATTCTCAACGATTCATTTGGATACAATTACACCATTACACCTTTCATAGGCTACACTTTTAAGAACACCCAATCATTGATTTGAAATTCCAAGTCTCGAAATGATTTTTGGCTTTTCCCAATTTTCGATAAGCGATCTTTTCCACCGTTGCCGAATCAATTCTCGGACGTGTCTCCCCGACTTCAAACCATCCAATTGGCGACCTGCATTTCCTTCCATACAGAGCTTTATACGGAGCCATTTGGATACTGGAATGATAGCTACTGTTATAAGCAAATTCGATAAGTGGCAAATGTTCATCCCAATTTTCTCCGAAGTCTGATATACATGCCTGCAACATGTCTTCCAAGGTCTGAATAGTGCGTTTGGCTTGCCCATCAGTTTGTGGATGAAATGATGTGCTAAGTCTCACTTGAGTTCCCAAGCCCTCTTGAAAAGACTTCTAGAATTTAACGGTAAATTGTGCTCCTCTATTTGTGATAATAGATACCGGAGACCGTGAAATTTCACTATCTCCTTAAGATATAACCTTGCATAATCTTCTGCTGAATATGTGGTTCTGACTGAGAGAAAATGAGCTGATTTCGTGAGTCTGTCAACAATCACCCATCCGGAGTCATACTTGCACTGGGAACGAGGCAAACCTACAATTAAATCCATATTGATCACTTCCCATTTCCAGGTTGGAATTTCCATGGTTTGTAATAACCCTCCTGGCTTTTGATGCTCAATTTTCACTTTTTGACAATTTGGACATTGAGTTACAAATTCTGTTATATCCTTCTTCATTCCATCCCACTAATATATTGACTTAAGATCATGGTACATCTTTTTAGCTCCTGGGTGAATAGAATAACGGGAGGAATGAGCTTCTTCCAGAATCTGACGACGTCGTCCTGCCACATCTGGCACACATAGCCTGCTTCGATACCTGAGAACTCCATCTACAGAAACCTCAAATGGCGACTCCTCTTTTTGAGGAAGTATATCTCTATAGCGACTCAACTGGGGATCTTCATAATGGTGCCTCTTCACTTCCATGTCTAAGGATGAAATAGCTAGGTTATGAATACCGACTCCCGCGTTGCCTGAATAAATTAAATGAACTCCCAGGCTAGCTAGCTGATGAAACTCACGGACTAATTCTTTCTTCTCCAGTTGAATGTGACATAAAATGCCCATGTATTTGCCGCTAAGAGCGTTGGCTACCATAATTGCTTTTCCCGGATGATATAGTATACTCACATCATAGTCTTTCAATAACTCCAACCATTGCCTCTGGCGAAGATTCAACTCCTTTTGCTTGAAAATATATTGGAGACTCTTGTGATCTGTATTGTAGCTAACTCAAGATCATGGACCGAATAATTCTTCTCATGTTTCCGCAACTGCCTGGAAGTATAGGCTATAACCTTATCGTGTTGCATTAACACACAGCCTAACCCAACACTGCAGGCATCACAATAAACAGCAAAACCACCCGGTCCTTCTAGAAGTGTCAGGACTGGGACTGAAGTTAATTTGTCCTTCAATTCCTGGAAACTGCGTTCACAAGCATCGTTCCACTGAAATTTTGCTAATTTCTGAGCTAGCTTCGTTAATGGTGCTGAAATAGAAGAAAATCCTTCCACAAATATCCTATAATAGCCTGCTAATCCTAAAAAGCTATGGACTTCTTTAGGTGTTGTAGACCTTGGCCAAGTCAACACAGCCTCAATTTTCTGAATATCTACCCGAATGTCGTTATCTGAAATAATATGGCCCAAAAAACTTACAGAATTTAGCCAAAACTCACATTTCAAAAATTTAGCATACAACTCACGAGCCTGAAGAATCCCAAGGATAATACGCAAATGGTCTGCGTGCTCCGCTTCTGTCCGAGAGTATACTAGATATCATCAATGAACACGATCACAAACAGATCTAAGAAAGGCTTGAATACATTATTCATCGAATTCATAAACACCGCCGGAGCGTTAGTCAACCCAAATGACATAAATTCATAACGTCCATATCGGGTTTTGAAAGCCGTTTTGGGAATATCTTCTTCTTTAACTCTCACTTGATGATACACCGATCTCAGATCAATCTTGGAAAACCACTTGGCACCCTGTAATTGGTCAAACAAATCATCGATTCTCAGTAGAGGATATTTATTCTTTATCGTCACCTTGTTCAACTACCTATAGTCGATGCACATTCGCAAAGATCCGTCTTTCTTTCTTACGAACAAGACAGGTGCTCCCCATGGTGATGAACTGGGTCTAATGAATCCCTTCTCAAGCAAATCCTTCAGTTGTGCCTTTAACTCTTTCAATTCTACAGGAGCCATTCTGTAAGGAGGAATAGATATAGGTTTAGTATCTGGCAGCATATCAATAACAAAATCAATCTCCCGCTCTGGTGGAAGGTCTGGAAGTTCGGCTGGGAATACATTCGAAAACTCATTTACTACCGGGACGGATTGAAAAGTCGGCGGCTTTGCTTCGATGTCATGAACTCGGACTAGATGATAAATATAGCCTTTAGTGATCATCTTTCTTGCCTTAAGGTAGGAAATAAACCTACCTCTTGGGGATGCTGTGTTACCCTTCCATTCAAGCATTGGTTTGCCCGAAAATTGGAACTGAACTATTTTCGTTCTGCAATCCACATTAGCATAACAAGAGGCCAACCAATCCATGCCCATAATCACATCAAAATCCAACATTTCCAGCTCAATCAAATCAGCTATAGTCTGACGATCACATACTACAATCACACAATTTCTATATACTTGTCTAGCTATTACTGGATCGCCAACCGGAGTAGATACCTCGAAAGGTTTAATTGGCTCGGGTTTTACCCTAGTACGGCCAGCAATATAAGGATTGATATAAGATAATGTAGAACCTGGATCAATCAATGCATAGACATCATGAAAGAATACGGATACTATACTTTTAACCACATCAGGGGAGGACTCGAGATCCTGTCGTCCGGCTAAAGCATAAATACGGCGCTTCTGGGGGACACTCGAACTAGATGCTCCCCCTCTACCCCGGTCACGACCTGCTGAAGCCTGGGGAGTCTGTCCCACGGGGCGCACAAACGAAGAATAGCCGGCTGCTGATCCTATAGGCTAGGCCCCAACTCTACGACCCATCGATGGACAATCACGCATCATATGCCCAACCTGACATAAGCATCGGAGCCTCGATGACATGGACTCGAATGAAGCCTACCACACTGCCTGCATCGTGGTAACGACGGTATTCTCTGACTGGGATCACATCCAAACTGGGAACTCGAAACTTTTGAGCTCCAACCCTGTCCTTAATAAATGGGGCAATCAAATCTCCTACCCGCAAACTGAGGAGGTGTACTTATCACAGACTCCCCAGAGTGTTATATCTCACATTTTGTACATTTGGATATTTCGAAGTTAATGGCGGAAAGTTAGGGACAAGGTTATAAATTTTTTTTCTAGAATGTATAAGTTGCGTATTCATTTTTATCGTGTTTTGTATTAAGGGTAAATTTGGGATAAGGAGAAATTGAGGCTAAAAGTTAGAAAAAGATTTTCATGAAATGGCCAAAAGGCCCAGGGTGTCGTGGGCCCCGCCCACATGTTGGCCAATATTTTTATGACATGGAATGGCACATGTGTGTATCTTGTATTGGAGAAGGTGTACGTGTATGTGTGTATGTATAATTCCTTATCATGCAAGACTTATTCATCTTTTTGCAAATTAAGAAATTTCTAGAAAATTTGAGAAAATCGAGAGAAAAATTCGAGGAAAAATATATGCACATGACCGGCCATGTGCCTATATATTTATATATATATATATATATATATATATATATATATGTGTGTGTGTGTGATAATAACACAAGGCACAATATATCATTTCAACATAGAAAATTCAAGAAAGAGGGAGAAAAGGAGAAACGAGAGATTTCGGCCAAGCTGGCCGAACATGGTATGGTCATGGAATTTGATCAAGAAAAATTTTCTTCTCCTAGATTTCCTACTAATTAGAAGGCCCTCGTCAACGTGGAGTAGTTGTTGGAACAAGAAAATCGTTCGTGGTTGCTATGCATACTTCTAGCCGTTGAGGAGGCAAGTGGAAGAGGTAAAGTTTAACCTTTTCTTGCTTGTGTTATGGATGTTTTGAGCATGTTGTAATGTGAGGAAATGGATGAAATTCATGAAATTATGATGTTGAAGTTGGCCGTGTATATTGAGATTTGGCCGTGTGTATGTGATGTTATGTAAGAGTGAAGAACTAATTGTATGTGGTAATTCGGTTGTTGTTTGTTGCGGATTATGTGATGAAAATGAAGGTTTGATGACTCAAGTGGAAGTCGTAATTGTTGTGGGCTGATTTAGAACATAATATGAATTTAATATAGTTGTTTGAATTGATGAAAATGATAATGCTAATGTATGGAATTGTTGATAAAGTTTATGAATTTGGAAGAAGAAAACGTGTTATTGATGTTCCTAATGTATTTGGAGGGTTTCGGGTGGAATGGTATATGGTTTGGGTTGTTGGAAATATTGTATGAATTTTTTAAAGTACTCTTGGATATTATTTGAATGGTTTCGGATTAGTAATCGAACGTATGAGCATGAATATGGGTTTGAATGTAAGTGGTTGAATTGTATATATGAATGTTGCCGAATTATGTAGAAAGGAATTATTGATAATAGAATGTGTTTTGAATCACTTATAAATATTGTTGGTATGGTTGTTGTTGCTGATTGGCCGAGTTGAATTCTCGGGGTTGTTGGAATTATAGGGGAAGTCTTTAAAAATTTCGTAGATAAAGTGTTAATTTGGTATTGGATTCTTAAATGATTATGGTTGATGGTTGATGCTTAATGACATTACTGTAGATTGTTGGAAGCTCAAGACTTAAGTTCGGATTAGCGTAGGAAGCGGCTAAGGTATGTAAGGCTCACTCTTTCCTTCTTTGGCATGTCCTAGACGTAACTAAGGTATGACATGATCTATGCTTTGGGGTAACTCCACTCTTACGTTCCGAGTATGTACATGATTCTTATTTGCTTCACGATGTGATATCCTTCATATGGTCTTTAAGTCTTATGTATGTCCGGATTTTAAATATTGCATAAAGGATTTTGTTCTTAAAAAGGCTCTATGTCTAGAAATGTCCGTAACTTTCATAAAAAGAACCGGATTGCTTTGAAACGTTCGAGGAAGTTTTGTAATGTATAATGACTTTGATTTTCATAGGCGGGCTCGGAATGGTTTGATATACGACTATGGTTCCTATGATACTTTAATATACTTATGATATCTGATATGTTTCCGAGCACCGTCTGAGCTATATTTGATATGACTATTGTCCGATTTTTAAATGACGATTCATTCAGCTTACTTCATTGAGTCTCTGAAAATGATTTATGTGCATATGGTTTCATTGAGTCTCTGAAAATGATTCATTGCATTGTTCACCGCATCCCTCATTAGAGGGCCGGGGCACGTATATATTTACCGCGTCCCTTGCTAGCGGGGCCGGGGCACGTTATATGATATGATGATATGGGGGAGGTGGCCAGGATGGCATATGATGATTCTCTTTACCGCGTCCCTCATTAGAGGGCCGGGGCACGTTACATGTACATGCATATGATATGATTTTATTTACCGCGTCCCTCCTTAGAGGGCCGGGGCACGTTATATGTACATATGCTGATTTTATGATATCGACATGCATGAGATATGTTTTAAAGGCAAGTTTTATGATTTTCTTTACTCTTTACTTCAGTATGATCCCGCTTACTATATTTCATGCTTTACATACTCAGTACATATTCCGTACTGACCCCCTTTTCTTCGGGGTCGCGTTTCATGCCGCGTGTGCACACCTGTGTGAGTCAAGATATTAGCGAGGGATATTCGAGCGGGATTGGCGAGCTCCATTTCCTCCGGAGTGCTGCCGAGTCAGAGTACTATGTTATGGTTTCATGTTCCGTGCTAGAGACTTTGCAGACAGTGTCGTGGGTATAAGACGTCGGTCATGTAAGCGGCTATGTAAGCCGATGTATTATTACACATTATGTTATAAGTTCGTATACTACAATCTTTATTTGATTTGAAAAGATGAAAAACATATTTGATTTTCCGAAAGACTTCCGTTATGTATTTTCTGATACGGGAGGCCCGGTTGATTATGAATGTCACAAGAGTCCGCAGGTTCGCTCGGCCCTAGGCAAGGGTCGGGTGCCCATCATACCCTATCAGATTAAGGGTGTGACACAGAGTATCTTGAATATGACTATCTCTGACCCCCTCTATACTCACTGCTAGCACCGGTAGATCTGGCTCTCTTGCTCTGCCTTCTATCAATATCGCTCTCACCCCTTTGCGGTTGTTGCTACTCTTCTAAATTTTGGGTGTGGGACTGAATACGGGAGATGTCCATCCTCTCCTATAGCGAACCATCAAACAATCTTTGAACAAATGCGGCCCTAAGCCACTCACAAATCGATGTACTCTGTCTCCCATATCCGCTACCATAGTCGGAGCATATCTAGCCAATGAGTTCAAGCAAAGACCATACTCCCGAGCACTCATATTCCCTTACTTTAGATTCAAAAACTTATCAGCTCTAGCCCGATGGACCTTCGGTGGCAAATAATGGCGGATGAAAGCATCTACGAATTCCTGCCAAACTGAGGGAGGTGCATTTTCCTTCCTCGAAGATATCCAATTATTATACCATAGAACGATAACATCCCGCAGCCTATAGGATGCTAACTCCACTGACTCAGTATCAGAAGCATGTGTAATCCTCAGCGTCCTCAGCATCTCATCTATAAAAGCCTGCGAGTCTTCATCCGGCTTTGACCCGAAAATTCTTGCTGATTCAATCTCATAAAATAACGGGCTCTGGCACTAGTGGCTCTATCACCCAGACCCGCACTCTGCCGTTGAGCCTGGGGGGCAATTAACTATGTCAACAACTGAATAGCCTCGGTCATCTACTGACCCGAAGCACCCGGTGGAGGAACAGGAGGCACTGGAGCTGGAGTTGAGGCCCCTTCTGGGCGGCTGTTGCTTTTCTTTTTACCGACATTGCGGAAACCATAACGCACAATTAGGGAAAAAGGAAATCTTACAACATGGTTCTATCACATGAACTATGAAGAAGAAAAACGATCATTATCCTTAAATGCCCCGTAGCATCTTTTTAATAAGTGCGGCGCGCTTCACACCCATAAACAAGACTCTACTGGACACAGCTCGTAGACACACCCTAGGGCAGAAGTGCTCTGATACCACTTTTGTCACGACCCAACTAGTGGGCCATGATGGGCACCCGGAGCTGACTACCAAGCATCACTCATCATGCTATCCATTTTACTCACCCTAGACATACATCAACCTCAATACAAGACTTATCACGAAACCATCTCCAAATATATCTCAAAATAAATATATATACGCATAAGCCCACGAGGCTACAAAAATTATGTACAAAATATACACTGAAAAAGTCCCTCAACATCCACAACCCCCATATAAGTATCTACGAGCCTCTAACTGAAGTACTGAAATCCTATGGATGGGATAGGACCCCGCCGTGCCCCAATATGTACACAAAAGAATATACCAAGAAATGGCGACTCCGGAGTAGTGAAGCGCTCCTACAAATATGCTGAAAAAGCTCCTAAGCGTCTGCACTGTCTCCCTGTCTACCTGTGGGCATGAACACAACGTCCATAAAAGAAAAAAGACATCAGTACAAACAATGTACTGAGTATGTAAGGCATATATGTCAACATAATAAAGAAGTAAGGGAACATGAGATGAAGAGAAAACCTGTAGCTGATTGCCTCTTAAGGCGGAATCATGCATGCTAACTTTCATAATAAACAACATCTCCTCATCATTATCATAAAGAACATCTCATCGCTATCTCATAAGGAGCCCTTGAGAACCTTAACTTTCCTCTTTTGGGATATAAGAAAGTCATGGAAACATATAAAAGAAATCATGATATAAGAGTCATGCCTTTGAAGGAAGGGGACTAGCCTTACACACCTTTACGTCTCTCTAACTTTCCTGACTAAACACTTCCCTCCAAGTTCACGATTCTACATTCAAGAGAATTCGTACTAAGATTAGATAACCGAAAACATATTTTAGATCTCAATTAATAATCTAAGAGCAAACGAAAATTGGGCAGCATCTCCTTTGTTTCAATGACTTCCTCCATATAATAAACAGCTCCCAAACATCAATAACAACACCCACAATATCTTAATCATTAACATCACCAAGCTAGGCATTATTCAATTCTCAACATTCCCCATCAAAATCATTCGTAACTCTAACTATGGCACGATACCATATCCATTTTCATACAATGCTTCTACAATATCTTTAATACCATTCATAGCAAGATTATACTCATTACGTATCAAGAACTATGATTCAAGTCAAGCTACTATTCAAGAATACCAATATTTCCATATTTGAACTCCATACTTTACTTTCTTCCATAATCCAAGTCTTTCAACCACTCGATATTCTTGATGACATGAAATGAACATAAAAGTCACCTTTTATGATGTAGGAATGAGCTTTGGATGGAAATACTTTACTTGGAGAGAAACCCAACTTCAATCCCAAAGAGATACTTGGCTTCTACCAACCCTAATGAACATCCAAACAATTGATTTGGTTGATTATTGGTGTTTGATCTTTGGTTCACCTTGAATTTGTGTTGGTATGGTGTATGGAATGTTCTAGAGCTCTTGAGAGGTGTGGAGAATGAGTGAAGTGAAATATAAGAACATGGGGTCTCTTTTTATAAAAATAAAAATTTTCCCGCTTTGGATTATATAGACACTTATACGGTCCATATAATTTTATACGGTCCATATAAGTGACCGTATAATACTCCCAGTGATCACCCCTCACTGTGACTGTTATACGGACCATTATACGGACCGTATAAATGGTCGTATAACCCACCTTTCCCAAAGTTAATCTCATCGATTCATTTGATCTCCGATCCTTATGGAACCTTCTTAACACTTTTTTAGTACTTCATTAACAATATAGGGAGCATTATAGCTCTTCCTCAAGACATTATTGACTCAACATTAGCTCGGTACTTGCAAAACCTTTCCAAAACACGACTTATGCTTTGCCTTTCTCAACGAACTTTCTTCTCTTGCCTCAAATGTTTTGGGATCTTAATTAGAATCATTAAGTACCCCTTCTTACTTGTAGGGACATCTTACCCTGCGTTAGTCTATTTACCACACAATGACATGAAATTTTTCGAGGTGTAACACCTTCTTCTACATTGTCCTTCAATACTTCAAAGTTATTTTGAAGTGTAACTCCTTCTGGTTGCTTGTCTTTCTCTGAATTATCTTGACCATCTTCCTTCCTCTTCTTTCCCTTATTAGTAGCATTTGGATAAGTAGCAACTGTCCCACTAGATAACACCTTAGGCACATATTTCTGCACTGGAAATCTCCATCTATTATACCTTCTGTGAAGGTTCGCATTTTTCACGGGCAGGTTAGCGCTCGAAAAAAGCTACTTCCAAATCGTTGGTGCTCTTTTGGACTTTATTTTGAAAGAGTCGCCACCTAATTTTTAGGAAATTAGGAAAACCAATTTTGAAGGATCATACGCCGTGAAAAATACTTCTTAATCCAAAGTTCTAGGTAAGAGTTTTGGTGATCCCCTAGGGAAGGTGTTAGGCACCATATTATTAAGGATCTGTATTATACGGTTGACCTTCGAATTCCAATGTGTGAGTATTTGCATGAACTGTTTATTTAGTGTTTATTTCTTGCAAAAGCCTGTCATGTTGCATATCATTTTTTTGAAAAGAATTGAATATATTCCCCTTACATATAGGGTATTTAGGTTCGGATTTATGATATCCGGGTATAATTAGTTCCTTTTATATATAAGGATAGTAGTTCTTCTATAGAAAAGGACAGAAAGTTTATTTATTTTTTATAATTTGTGTGAATAGGTCTTATTCATGCTTTTTACTCACACGCGGATCGGGTCAATCCATTTAATATATTTCCGAAACATCCTTACCTAAAATTTTAAAATTAGGCATAAAAGTTGGACCGTTTTTATTATTCAAGAAAGGGATTCTTTATATTTTTTGCACGTTTTATCCTTAGGAAAATGAGTTAAATTTATGGGCTAATAACTTATGCATATATTCCCTTTAAAGAATATACCCTTTATGTGTATGTTTTATTTTGAACAAAATCTCAGATTTATTTTAAGGGAAAATTCAGCTTTTGAAATCCATTTGTCTTTTGGCCCAAAAATATTTTACTTCATTTGTTTAAAATGTGGGCTTTAGCCCATAATTTTTTCAACCAAAAGTTTAAAATAATCAAATGGGCTTTAACCAAAAGAAAGGTATGCGTTCTTGGTTTCTTTTTTTAAAAAAGAAAACCTGTATGCGTTCTAGTCCAAAAAATGTCTTATTTTAGCTGTTAAACATGGGCCTCAGCCATGTTTTCTTATGTACAAATTTACACTAAAAACAGTCTAAGTGGATTCTTTAGCCCAAAATGTCTTTTGTCATTTTGTTTTCAAAAATACCAAACCAAATGGGCTCTGACCCAAAAAGTATTTTTTGAAACATTCGGTTTTCTTTAAGAAAGACTCAGGTGGGCTCTGGCCCAAAATATCGCATTTTTATTAACTCAAAAACCCAGAAAATGCATTTCAATAATTGAAAAGGATTTTCTTTTCTACTTTTACTCATCTTCTTAATTTTGAACAATATGATAACACTATCTTGTCTTTCCAAAAAAACCTCTTTGGTTTGTTTATTTATTAAAACAAGCGCAGTTGCCTTCCATTTTTATTTAGTCAAAATCAGTACGTGTTTTCCAGGCTTTTTCAAAAGAATTTTTAGGAGCTATAGTCAATCTAAACGACATATGCACCGTTTTGCCTAAGATGCCTAATTCGCAACATAAGCGATGCCAATAATATTTGTGGGTTTTACAAATAATGAATACAATACAAGAAATCACCTTAAGCAAATAAATAAAAACGTAAATATATAAGGAAGGTAAACTGGGGTGTACGAAACCCCAACCATTTTCACTCATTGTTGGGCCTTCATGTAATTTTTACCCATGATTAGGTCTTCAATATATTAGCTTCCCTTTCTTCTCTTTTAGACTCAATGAAACTTGAAAGAATTTTCCCTACTGGGCTTTAGACCCAATAAGGTGGCAGGACCTTGGCCCAGGTGGCTATGCAGTAGAGAGGGGAAAGAAACAAAGACCCCGGTTAGTTTATATTTTACCGTTCTTATCATACATATACTATACACACATATATACACAGTGCACTATTCATTTACAAGTCCTATTCTATACATAAATATGCACATGTACAGGCAATATATCGTATTTATTCATAAGCCCATGTGATGTGCATATGTGTATTCCATGTCCTTAAACTCAAACCACAAACCTAGTTGGTGGGAAGGCCAAGTCATCACCCCCCTTATTCCTGATGCCGCACAAGTTCCAAGAGGTTTCATGAACCTCCGGCATGGCTGGTCACCAGGGGAAGGCTCAAACTAAGCCCCCTTCCACATAAACTACCTCTCAACCAACAATAACCATGGAAGACACAGATCCAAATACGCATACACATGGCTTGGAATAAATGGGACAGGTTCAATATACATGGATATAGAACAATTACAAGTCAATAAGAATAGACGAGAACAAGGAGAAAAGAGATGGATAGGCTCAGCAGGCAAATTAATCTTATAAACCAGAACCAAGGCACCAAGTATGATCTAAACATGGAAAAGGAAAGCAATCATCATGGGTGTAACATAGCCGAGATTGAACCAAATCAAGTAATCACAACACATACAATCACATGGGAATAGAACAGTTCTTAACAGTATTGAATCAAGTTGATGTGGTAAAGTATAAAAGGCATAGAAGGATAAGGTAAATTAGCTTCTAGAAATGGTACAGCACAACAGATTTGGCATTCATAGAGTACATGTAGAACTATTTAAGCAAAATCCTCAAATAAGCCTAGATGTCTTATGCACAGTCCAAGTAAAGATTCTTGCCACTTTTTAGGAAGTATATTCTAAAGTCTAGGTGATCCTCACAGAGAATATAGGAAATAAAAAGAAGGAACCAAACTGTAACCCTAACAGAGATGAAATGTACCAATCCAAATAGGTGAAAGTCAAAGTTTTTTTTATTGAAACAGCCATTTACTAGTGTGTAGCACACAAGGTAAGCATACTTAATCCCCTTAACTATTTATGATACCAACAGGAACAAAGCATAGAAAGGTCCAACTAGGATAAGGGAGTGCTATGAGTGCCATGACTTCATTAACCTTAACAAAACACAGGTGTGGTGTTGTATTGCTCTCAGCAAAATCCAGTTTAAGACACAAGCAAAAATAAAGTCCAAGCCAGGATCAATTGTGGGAAAATGCCAAAGAACTTTCAAGTCCTAATGGTTCTATGTAAAGTATACAACCTTAGGTATATCAACCACATTTTCACCCACAACATAAGCAAGTAAAATGGCCAAAAAGTCCCATGGATGCATAGAAGATTCGTATTTTAAGTTCAGAGTTTAAAATCATTTTAGACCTTTTCTCCTGATCCTATTCCATTGCAGAAAGATTCAAGTTGGTTTCAAAAGAGGATGCATAATGATTTCGACATGTTCATAAGTAGTGGCCTATTCCTAATTTCCGTTTTTTTTTTCAAACTGGACAAGTATGACATATCTTTAGCTAATTTCTAATACTGCACAAAAAGGGAAAACACATCTATCCAACATGACCAAATCAAGTTTTTCTCTTCTACTTAGGCCTTGGACTAATGGACTCAAGAACATAACCCAAACTGGGAAACATGATGTATTATCCAAAGTATCATAAATAAAGGTCAAATATACCCCTAATACATTGTATTGTTACCTTAAGTTGATGTAAGCCACTAATTTCTTTACTTTTAAGGTTCTACTGTTATTTGGAATAAGGGAGAAGACATACCATTTTGCAAACACAAGTTGGATTGTAACGACCCATCCAGTTGTAATATAATACTCCGTGAACCCATGCCCAATCTAGGTATATGATAGTAAATAATAAGCCCTATGGAGTGTTTTAAGGTTTAATAGTGGGAAAAATCAATTTCGGATAGGATTAGAAACCGTGGGCTAGGGAAGGAAGCGGACCGCTATAGCGAGAGAACGACCACCGCAGCGGTCTACGGGGGGCAGTGACCGCGTTTTTGGCCGCTTAGTTTATTTTACCCTCCTTTTTAACAAAAGAATCCCAAAAGGTAGCTTTTAGGTTTCCATATTGAAAAAAAAAAAAACCTTGACACCAAGAAAAAGAGACCTTTCTATTCCCTCCCCACCATTCCCTACGACTATTACCTCTCATGGATTCGGATGAAGGTTTGGAAGATGAGCGACTCATGGGGATTCAATTAGTTGTTCGTCAACGAGGTAGGTTATGATTTACTTAAGTTAGACTTTGATTAGCGAATCGTATATACTTGTAGAGTTGACGGGAGACTACATGATTAGGTCTTCGGATATAGAGTTTGATGGACATATTCTATAATGTAACTAAAATCATGTGTAAATAACAGCTAGGGTAATGAAGAATAATTATTGAATGAGGAGTGCTATTATCACTGAGGGGTACTTTGTTGTTTAAATAATGCATCCCTAGGAGTGGGTGATTTTCGTCTTTATTCACGGTTGTCTTGACATTTTCACATGGTTGTCTTTCTTGTTAACAAGAGATTCGCATTGAGAGGACCGAAGTAAGTCGGATTAGTACTACGCCCATCAAGGGCATGATTCATGACTTGTTTGATTTATTGCATCATTGCATTGCATTGCATGGGTTATGAGGAAATACATGGAGCAGGAAAGGTTGAGTATGGCCAATTGTGTTATCTGGCCTTATGGCCATTTGAGTTGATACGAGATATCTATATGATATGGATCCACGTACGAGGTTCTTTCCGGAGCAGAGGATTTATAGCTCGGGTCCAATGAGTACCCGGAACAAGTGGTACATGGACACCATGGTCCTCTGCAGGTCATGACTACTGAGAAATGACATCAGTTAGCATTTATGTATAGCGTGGTTGGGCCCTTGCATCACATTCTACATTGCACTACATCTCATATTTCTATGTTATGCATGTGTGTACTGCCCGTCGTTTATATTGCTTATTCATCTTTATGATTTCGTTGAGGTTGTGTGTGGTGGGGTGGCTAACATAAAGATAAGTGTAGTACCAGATTTCAGATAGTGAGCCATTGCTTATGTGCATCGCATCGTAGTAAGTAAATTGAGTAGATGAACTTTACAGACAAAAGGGGTAGAAATTAGAGGATAGGATGAATGTGGAGACGAGATTTAATACGTTGGATGGAAAGAAAGGAATGGTTGTGATTAATTATAACACATGTAATTCTTGGGAATAAAAGAAGTGAATAGCTGGAGTAGAAAGGAAAGAGGGTGATAGTGAACGAACCTATATTGAATATTCCGAGAGCCTTGACTTATCTGTTTATATTATTGACTTTATATTGTGTATAGTGAACTAATGTTAGTCGACCTATGATGCTTACTAGTACGTGTGGTGTACTGATACTACTCTTGTTACATCTTTTTTGGGTGTAGATATGTTGGAGGTTTCTAGTGAAGTTTCGTCATGTGGATTTATCAGGCATTCTCCTACAGCCTCGTTCATCGCACTCCAGGAAGAGGCTGTGTCATTTATTTTGTCTTCGTGTACAGTAGGAGCTCTTGTGGTGTTTAGACTAGATCTCGAGAAATTCTTTTCAGTTTATTCTATCTCGAACAGAGTCTGTATGAAGTTTTTACGTTAATCTTGTGATTTTTATGAAATTGTTTGTTATAAACTGGCTGAATGCTTAGGTCGGTTAGTAAGGGTTCGTGTTACACCTCAAAAATTTTTCGCGTCATTTGCATCATATGTAAATTAAAGTAAGCTCGGAGAGGTCATGGAACCCTTATAAGGTTAATGAGTACTCTTAACAAGTGTCAATCATGTGCCTAAAGGTTCCGGGACCAAGCAAATCGGAGAAAATAAATTTCTCGAAAAAAAAATTTGAAAAAAAAGTTGGCAGATTTTTAGTCAAATTTGGAGGGATAGATCTCCTAGTATATTAGGAGTTTTAAGGTGTTTCAAAATCCTAAAGTTAATTTTGTCAAGTCTAGTTTACAACGCAACAAACCGCTCGTTGATACGACATTGGAGTAGATAATTATGGATGTTACAAGTTAGGCTGACAGAGCAGAAATGCGCTGCTACAGTGCTACAATCGACTTTAGAACACTATATAAGGGTTAAAACCCTCTTTTTTGTCATAATAATTTCCCAAATATTCTAGAAAATTCAGCAAGCATAAGAGAACATATATACATCATAAAAGTGATGATTTTGAGTAATTTCAAGTAACGGAGTAATAGTCGCGATTCCGGTAACGTGTAGTCGCGATTATAATTTTGTTTTGCGTTGGAAAGGGCTTGGGTACAAATTAAATATTGAAGATATTTCCACTTTAGGAAAGATAAGGTATGAATCATTGAATCTCACTCTTTATTAACGTTGATTTAGGAATATTTACGAGAATAAAAGTTATAGTTGTTGTGTTTATGTTGTTGGCTTATGGATTGAGGTTTGAAGAAAGTTTTGATGGAATTGTGCATATTTATCTTGTAGAATATTGATGATATTGTTGTTGATGTTGTTGGTATTGTGTGGGAGTTGTTTTGGTATTTGGAGGAGGTAAAGAATATTTTCTTTTTTTATCTTCTTTGTTTGTTAATCGGTTCCATTGATTTCTTTCAGGCCCTACTTTCAAATGTTGGGTTCTCTGTGGGGGTTCAAGCCCGAATTTTCTACTTAAATTGAATTGAATTGGAATTTAGAGGAATTTTCAACAAATACAAATGGAAAGAAATTGATAAAACATCCCTAGAAACAGACTTCTGCTACTTAGACAGAGAAGGCATGAGGGTTTTCTAAAAGTCTCCTCTCATTACTTATGGATAAAGCTCTTAAGTTTAAGCTTTTACGAACGGTTCAAGATCCCTCTTACTAACTAGAATTAAAGAATTAGTAGATCTGTTCCGCCCAAAATGGAAATGGGCTAGGGTTATGAACTTAAAATCTGATACGGGAAGAAATCCATGAGAGGAAAACAGCTTCTTTTAGAAAACGAAACCAAAGCTTTTTTCCTAGCATTGAACCTTACATCAAAGACTGGAAAGCTTACAACACAGTCAGCGTTAAGGCATGGAATCATCATTCGTAACCCAAATTAGTCTTCAATAATTAGTGCTTATAAGTTGATGGAAATATGATGAAAGTATGATTAAAGATGTATTTCTCGATATTTAGGTTCGGGTGAAGGGCAAACACCGAATTAACGAATTGTTTAAGTGGTGGCTTGACGGATAAGGTATGTAAGGTGTTCGTTTCCCTCTTTCTTTGACACAAATCCAACTAGAATATGAACATGAGCGTTTAATAGCAAATTCGCTCCACTCCTAAACTTTGTATTTACAAATCTTAATGTTATATCTCGCATTTTGTACGTCGGAATATTTTAAATTAGTTGCGACAAGTTAAAGACAAGGCTATTTTTTTTCGACTTTGTTTTAAGACATAAGTTGTCTATGATTTATTGGCATGGATATTAAGGAATTTGGGGTTAAAAGTGAATTATGGAAGGTTGGACATTTCATGAAAATTTGGGACCAAAAGTGAAAATTTGAAAATTTAAGTTTCATGAAAAATTGATCATGTGGCCATGCACATGACTTGTGGGCCATGGCCACATGGAAGCTAATATGTGCATAATAAAAGATGACAAATTCATCATTCTTCATCCTTTGTGACTTAGAGAATTCTAGAAAAAAAAAATTGGAAGAAAAATGAGGCATGTGCATGGTCATGTGCACATTTATATATATATATATATATATATATATATATATATATATATATATATATATATATATATATATATATATATATATATATATATATATGGATGACTAAGTCAAGCAAGAACAATTCATCTTTTCCACTTTGGAAATTTCAAGAAAGATGAAGAAAGAACAAGAAGGAGAAAAACGGCCAAGCATGGCTGATTTGATTCTTGGAAAATTGATCATGGGAAATTATTTTCTCCTTGTTTTCCTACTAATTAGAAGGCCCTCGTCGACGTGGAATGGTTGTTGGAATAAGAAAACCATTCGTTGTTGTATTTCATCAAGCTAGCCGAGAGGTGGAATAGGTGGAAAAGGTAAGGTCCAATCCTCTTTTGCATATATTATGGATGATTTGTATGTGTTGTGGTATGTAGAACGAATGAAAATCACAAAATTGAGGTGTTGTGTTGTGGTCGTGAATTGTGCCATATGTTGTAGAAATAATGAATTAATGTTATTTAGTACTTTGGTTGTTGTTGTTATGGATTATGTGATGTAGAAGTGAATGAAATGCATGAAAGTATAATGTTGAGGTTGTAGCCGAGTATGTGTTGTTGTGGCAAAAAAATGGGCTGATTTGGTGTAGGCATGTGGGACTAATGTGATGTGGTATTTTGGCTGTCGTCGTTGTGAATTCTATGATGTAAAATGAAGTTTTAATGATCCAAGTTGAAGTCATCATTGTGTGGGCTGAATTAGACGATAATGTGACATGGATATGGTTTCTTGAATTTATGAAAATGAAGTTGTAAACGCATGTATTGTTGACACAACTTATGAATGTGGAAGAAAGAAAGGTGTTGGTAATGTTCTTGTTGAATTGGAATAGTTTCGGGTGGAGTAGTACATTGTTGGAGTTATTTTGAATATTGTATGGATTACTTGGAATGTTCTTGAATCGTGTTCGAATGGTTTTGGATTGTTATTTGAATATGCGATCGTTAATATTAGTTTGAATATATGTAGTTGAATTGAATATGAATGAATGTTGTCGAATTGTGTAGAAAGGAGTTATTGACGTTAGAATGCGTTTCGAATCACTTATGGATATTGCTAGTATGGTTGTTGGTTTGGTTGTTGTTTATTTGGCCGAGTTGAATTCTCGGGGATGTCCAATTTATAGGGGAAATGCTGTCGAAATTTCTGTAGAAAAAGTAATGGTTTGGATTTGGGTTCTTAAATGTTTATGGCTAATGTTCGACGCCTATTGATGTTATTGTAGATCGTGAGAAGTCGAGACGTAAGTTCGGAGTAGCGTAGGAAGCGGCTAAGGTATGTGAAGCTCACCTTTCTTTTGTTGGCATGTCTTAGTTAAAAATAAGCTATGACACGATTTTCGAGGTAATTCTACTCCGGTGATCCGAGCATGTTTATGATCCATATTTGTTTCTTGATATTCATACTCTTGATGTAGTCAAATTATGGCCTTTATGTTTTTCGCATAAATGGATTTCAAAGATTGCATAAAAATTTGTTTCCAAAAAGAGTTTGTTTCCTAAACGAGTCCGAAACTACGAACGCGTGTAACTTCTACATAAGGGCTCGGATTGCTTCAATTTGTTCGTAGAAAGTTCTAAAGTGAATAGAGTTTGTAACTTCCCGAGGAGCTCGGATTGATTTGACGTATGACTATGATCCCTATGGATCGACTATGACTATGACCCTTATGGATTTGTGAATACGTGTAATGTATGTTATGTTTCCGAAAGATATTTGATATAACCATTGTCCGACTTTCAAATGACACTCCGTTTGGACTACTTCATTGAGTCTTGGAAATGTTTTATTTGCATTTGGTTTCTCACTACTCTGCTCGTGCAAGCTCAATATGTCCTTCACCGAGTCCCGGGCCGGGTACGTATTCATGCATAATTCTCTGCATTGTTCACCGAGTCCCTCACTAGAGGGCCGGGTACGCTACATATATATATGACATGATGATGATATGATGATATGGAGATGGCGGCCAGGATGGCACACCGAGTCCCTTGCTAGCGGGGCCGGGTACGTTATTCACCGAGTCCCTCTCTAGAGGGCCGGGTACGATATGTATATATATATGTATATATCTGCATGTATACATGATTATGATGTGATTTTATTCACCGAGTCCCTCACTAGAGGGCCGGGTACGGTATATAAGTACAATGATATGATTTTATTTACCGATATATGCAAATGTATGACAATTGTTTTTTTTTAAAAAGGCAAGTCTTATGATTTTTTTTTTTCCGTATTCTTTACTTCAGTATGGTCCCGCTTATTATATTCATGCTTTACATACTCAGTACATATTCCGTACTGACCCCCTTCCTTCGAGGGCTGCGTTTCATGCCGCGCAAGTACACCCAGTGCGAGCAAGACACAGCGTAAGATGTTCCAGCGGGATTGGCGAGCTCCATTTCCTCCGGAGTGCAGCCGAGTTAGGGCATTATGATATGGATTCCTGTTCCGTGTTAGAGACTTTGCAGACAGTGTTGTGGGTATAAGATGTCAGTTGTGTAAGCGGCTATGTAAGCCGATATGTCATTTTGCGTTGTATTATAATTTCTTTATGTTTTTAAATGTTACAGATCTTCTTTGATTCGAGAAAGGTAAAAAGAAGTAGAGTATGTTTCGAAAGATTATCGTTATGTATTCGCGTCATGAATTGGAAAGTCAGCGTGATTATGAGCAAGATGTGAGTCAGCGGGTTCGCTCGACCCTAAATAAGGGTCGGGTGCCCATCACGCCCTAATAGAAATTAGGGTGTGACACTTAATGTCTTAGTTATTTGATTGATTCTTGGCATATTATCATGTTTATCATCGTTAAGTTATTTCTTTGGAATCGATACGAACTTTCATAATTTATCTCTAGAGGTCACCGACCTTATGTCACTCTGACTGAGTAAAGGGCTTTTATTAGGCTCTCTTGCATGCTACTTACATTATATATACGCATATAACATATTATATTTATGGATCGGGCCGTACGTTCCTCGGCACTAACATATCATATTTATAGATTGGGTCGTACGTTCCTCGGAACTAATATATTATATTTACGGATCGGGCCGTACGTTCCTCGGCACTAACATATCATATTTATGGATCGGGCCGTACGTTCCTCGACACTAACATATTATATTTTATGGATCGGGCCGTACGTTCCTTGGTACTAACATATTATATTTATGGATCAGGCCTTACGTTCCTCGGCATTAACATATCATATTTATGGATCGGGCCGTACGTTCCTCGGCACTAACATATATGGATCGGGCTGCACGTTCCGTAACACTAATACTTATATGATATGCATATACACATATGTTCTTACTTATATATGATTTTTAAGATTTATGCATGGCATATTGTATGTTCTCAGCTGACAGGTTACCTTTATTTATATTTTCGTCCCACTTATTTTATTTCTTCAAATTTACATACTCGGTACTTTATTCATGCGACGTCCCATTGCACGGGACACGATTTCGTCGTTGCGAGCTCGACGGGGTTATTGAGGAGCGACCGCAAGAGGTTTTCCAGCTCAGCGGTGTCAGCAAGTGCCACTACTTCGGACTTGCTACTTTTGGTACTTTTTCGCTTATGTAATATATGTTCATATGTACACTCATATAGGCTCATAGACATAGTGGGGGTATGTACATATTATGTATGGCCCTGTCGGCCTTGTTTTGGGTCCTTGATATTTTTCTGATAGCTTTGCCGGCTTTATGATACTTGTGAGGTTGTAGCAACCTTGTCGGTTTGCATTTGTACATATATGTTGGATTATCAGACATTTCTATATTGGGGCTTTTAAAGTACGGCAGTGTTAGCGAGTTACGGTATATGATGTTCAGAGTAACCGCTACATCAGGTGGTTCCCGACCTATAGGTCGGAGCCCGTTATACTCCTCGTTGGGGTGTGACAACTTGGTATCAGAGCAGTTTAGTCCTAAGGATATCTATGAGCTGTGTCCAGTAGAGTCCTTGTTATTGCACCATATCTATGGCCAGGAGGTTGCAGGGCATTTATGTTATACCTCGCATTTTGTGCGTACTCGGAAAATTGGAAATAATTGGAATGTTAAGAAATAAGGCCTTAATTGGATTTTACTTAATGTGTATGTGATGTTTAAGGAAATAATGACGCGGAAATATTAAGGTAGGTTGAGGGAAAAATTGGAACCTTGTAAATTAGTCCCGTGAATTTTCAAAAACGATCAATCATCGGTGGGCTTAAACAAAAAAATTGGAAAACTAGGCCCAAAATAG